>NC_138222.1:62714455-62954455 GCF_964197995.2 Scardinius erythrophthalmus | reverse complement strand
TTTCACCTTGTTGCGTGATGTGTTGTGCTTCACAATCTGAGGCAATAAGGGCAGGCGGAGTGATGGAGAGTCTCATAAGGGCAGGTGGAGTGATGGAGGGTCTCGTAAGGGCTGGTGTAGTGATGGAGGGTCTCGTAAGGGCTGGTGTAGTGATGGAGGGTCTCGTAAGGGCAGGCGGAGTGATGGAGGGTCTCGTAAGGGCAGGCGGAGTGATGGAGGGTCTCGTAAGGGCAGGCGGAGTGATGGAGGGTCTCGTAAGGGCAGGCGGAGTGATGGAGGGTCTCGTAAGGGCAGGCGGAGTGATGGAGGGTCTCGTAAGGGCAGGCGGAGTGATGGAGGGTCTCGTAAGGACAGATGGAGGGATGGAGAGTCTCGTAAGGGCAGGCGGAGTGATGGAGGGTCTCGTAAGGGCAGGCGGAGTGATGGAGGGTCTCGTAAGAACAGATGGAGGGATGGAGAGTCTCGTAAGGGCAGGCGGAGTGATGGAGAGTCTCGTAAGGGCAGGTGGAGTGATGGAGGGTCTCGTAAGGGCAGGAGGAGTGATGGAGGGTCTCGTAAGGGCTGGTGTAGTGATGGAGGGTCTCGTAAGGGCTGGTGTAGTGATGGAGGGTCTCGTAAGGGCAGGCGGAGTGATGGAGGGTCTCGTAAGGGCAGGCGGAGTGATGGAGGGTCTCGTAAGGGCAGGCGGAGTGATGGAGGGTCTCGTAAGGGCAGGCGGAGTGATGGAGGGTCTCGTAAGGGCAGGCGGAGTGATGGAGGGTCTCGTAAGGGCAGGCGGAGTGATGGAGGGTCTCGTAAGGACAGATGGAGGGATGGAGAGTCTCGTAAGGGCAGGCGGAGTGATGGAGGGTCTCGTAAGGGCAGGCGGAGTGATGGAGGGTCTCGTAAGAACAGATGGAGGGATGGAGAGTCTCGTAAGGGCAGGCGGAGTGATGGAGAGTCTCGTAAGGGCAGGTGGAGTGATGGAGGGTCTCGTAAGGGCAGGAGGAGTGATGGAGGGTCTCGTAAGGACAGATAGAGGGATGGAGAGTCTCGTAAGGGCAGGAGGAGTGATGGAGGGTCACGTAAGGGCAGGAGGAGTGATGGAAGGTCTCGTAAGGGCAGGTGGAGTGATGGAGGGTCTCGTAAGGACAGATAGAGGGATGGAGAGTCTCGTAAGGGCAGGTGGGGTGATGATGGGTCTCGTAAGGACAGATGGAGGGATGGAGAGTCTTGTAAGGGCAGGTGGAGTGATGGAGGGTCTCGTAAGGGCAGGTGGAGTGATGGAGGGACTCGTAAGGGCAGGTGGAGGGATGGAGAGTCTCGTAAGGGCAGGTGGAGTGATGGAGGGACAATCTCCAGGATTCAGCTCTGGGCTCCTCATCCTCAGTGCTCACACCAGCCTGCTGACATTTCAGATCCTACAAAAATACACAAACAACACAAAAGCAGTCATTTCAACCGCATAATGTCATTTGATTTCAGTATTATTTAGAAGACAAAAACACTTTTTTTCACAAATGTCGCCATCATCTTTCCTTGCAGGTCCTGCTCCACCACAAAAAATCTGCAGCAAATGCACAGAAATCAAGAATCAGAAAAGTGCTGTAAAAGCTCTGTTTGAAATTACAATAATTAAAATAAACTTAATATTTAAATAGTTGTTGTTATTCATTTTTGTAGTATACTGTACTGCATTCAGCTTCGTGAGCCACTCTCCACCAGATACACATCTGTTCATCTGTCCCTGTAACATCCAGACCAGATTCACATAACCTCTGTGATTTATGAGCTCAACACTACATTTACATGTTGAGGCTGTTTTAACTTTTTATCCAACATAAATGTTCCTCAATTTATCAACTACTAATGGACAAATAAAATAGATAACTTATGTTTAGTTACTTTATAGATTTGTTCTAAATAATAGCACACATTCATCACTCAGATGTCCATTTCATGTTGTGATATTTCAAGATTTTCCTGTCAGATGTAAATAGACATTTAAAATAAGCGTCTTTAAGATGTAGCCTATATGGTTTATGTAAATCCACTTTAGAGATGTAACTTACGTGTCCTTACTGGAGCTCCTCTGTTAGCTAATAAAACGTGTTTTTACAGCAAAATCACAACTATACTGTATAACGTCTTTACACCTTCAACAATTCAACAGTTTACAGTAGTTCAACACATGCGATTTTAACACAAGGAACCGTGTTAACTCACATTTGAAAGCACCCGCGTCGCTGATCTCTGCGATGTTTGATAATGACGTATCCTCTCGCGTGGCCTCCTGGGATAGAAGAGTATCCATCGGTCGAGCACTCGAAAATCTGGCCGAAAGCAGTAAGCCATCCGGGAACTTCGCCTACTCTTTTATGAATACTGATGTTTGGAACGTACTGCTTCCTTCACGTACTGTTTTCGCCTACTATATAGTAGGAAAGTAGGCATATTTGAACGTACTTAAGTCCGAATCTCGTGATAATTAGTACGTCACCCAGGTAATTCTCGCCTACTCTTTTGGATTCGTACATACTTTTTCGCTCGCCTACTCTTTTTCCCATACTAAATAGTAGGGAAGTATGGGGTTTCGAACGCAGCCAGTCTTTTCGGTGTTTCACAATACACACTGATGATGGCAATTAGGCTGAAACGCGTCTGTGTGGACATCTTTTATTTTTAGGTGCCTTTCAAGGCACTCAAGGACATCGTACAACATTGAAGTAAAACTGTACTTTTTCCTTTAAATAATCCTATATATTATACATAATGATATTTTCTTTTCTCTTTTTCAGCTGAAAAGACCAAAAGGGCCTTTCGGACTCAGTCAGCCCATTATTGTTTGAGGAGAAGTAAACGGAGGAGACGGAAAGCTACAAAGGCACATATTCGCAATGGTATGTGTTGGTTTTAACCCTAAATCAAACATTTTATCAAGCATTTGTTGTTTCTTAAACCTTTTCTTGCAAAATCCATAGCCCAATCAGTACGAACATAGTTTCAAAGTCTTAATAATTCACAAGATTTAACAAGATTTTAAGTTGTCAAATTCGTACAATACTTGTACATATTTGTATACACATACATAATCCTGCAGAATATTCTGCAATATTTGTAAATCAGTTGCACCCCTTCTTGGAAAGTAGATGTCCCACACACTGTCAGAAAGTTTATATTAATTGTGTTGGAGCTACATTAGTTTGCTTTCAGTAGAGGTAATTTTGTTAATTAATTTGTTTACTATTATGATTTTGCTCACATTAGTAATATATATTTTGGTAATATTCTTTTGTTTGTTTGTTTAGTTAATTGTTTTTATTTATATGTTTAGTCTTTAATTTTGGTTAGTTTAATAACTACAATGTTTGATTTAGACACCTGAGGGCAGTAGTGGGCACAGGTAAAGGTAAATATAGGTAGGAAGTAGGAGGTGGCCTGTAGCACCTGGGTGATGGGCATATGTTTTTTTACCAGTGCGAGAGATGCTGTATTGTTTGCTCAGTTAGAACAAATAAACCAGCCACAAACCCTGAATCTAGCCTGGAATCTGATTTTATTTCTTGCCTGCGTACATCACCTGCCTAGGGTGCTAGAAGTTGTCGTTTGAAAGTTTGATTTAAGCTTAATTTCTTTTTGTTTGTTGACAAACGGCCACTACAACAAGTAAAAAACCCGCTCATTGATTAAAGAAAGAAGAAGAACTTGGAATTCGCTTTGAATATTATTGGGATACCCGATGGAAAATCAGCATGGATTGTTTTATTCACCATTTGTGGATTATCTGCTGGCATGAGACAGAGGCCTGGCCCGAGCTAAGAAATCTCCAGTTGGTATGTACTGCTAGAAATGCCGTATAGGAAAACGGTTTCATGAAAAGTTACATGAACTTAAAACTTGGACTGCTTTAATTGGCTGTGCGTTTTGTTGAATTATCAATGCACCGGATGGCCTACATTCATAAAAAAGTAAAGCCAGTGCAGTGTGCGCTTGTGTGAATGAAGAGGATTTGTTTGTATAAAACAAAGTTGTTTCAATAAACGTTGCCATCTTTGCTAAACTTGTTGCCAGATTGTGAACATTCACTGATATTATCAACAATTTGGCTATAAGTTTGCAGCAAAATGACAGATGTGGAGAGGCCGGAATCAAAGCGGTCAATCAAATTGATTTCTAAAGGAATGTGCTTTTACATACAAACCTGTCAAGAAAAACGCACTGTAAAAACTAACCAGGCTAAAAAGCTTATGGATAAAATCCGTGCCCTAATAGAATTAAATGAACACTCAGCTCGCTTTGTTCATTAAGTGTTATGAAGAAGCACTCGATATACATGAAACATTTATGAAATTGCCTCTACCAGAAGATAAAATACTCACCACTAAAACTAAAAAGTTGAGGAGAAGATGAAATCATGTCATGCATTTATTGAAGATGTGAAGGAGTGGCTGTCTAAAGCTGGTTATCCATACTCACCGCCAAAAGAACCTATCGACGCAGGATGCGTTGATGATGGAATACAACCTGAAGACTGTATTTCTAACGTCTTAAGTGTAAGAGAAAGTTCTGTAAAATCACGCGCCACCAGCATATCAAAGACTTCTGCAACATCCGCGGCGCGCGTTAATGCGGAGGCCGAGAGAGCAGCTCTTCTTAAACGCTCCGAAGCTTTAAAAAGGAAACATCATATAGAAGCGCAGGAGGAAAGGCTTCGTAGAGAAAAAGAGCAATTGGCGCTTGAAACACATTTGGCAGCAACAACTGCAAGGCTTCAGGTTTTAGAAATGAACTCATCACAGCGTGGTTCAAGACGATCTGATGGAATGAACTCTTATTTGGAGAGGAGCAAAGCTCAAAGATCCATCGGTTTGGATCCTCTTGCCAAAGCCTTTGTCCCACCTGAAAATGATGATCTTGCTGTACCTGATCCTAGATCAGTTGTTAAGCCAAGACAAGGATTTGCTGAGCGAATGTATGGAAGGCCGTTTAGGCCAGAAGCTCCATATCAAGAAGTACAGACTGCAAAAACCTAATATCCTCTCTTGACAATCCTTGCTCTTCTGCAGCTATTTCAGTGAAGTCATGGTTGAATTGTTTAAACAACATCTCCTCCAATCTACACACAGAATTCCTGTTAACCACTGCAGAACAGTCTTCAACCTCAAAGCTGCCTGCATGCAAAGGACCATTGATGACCCAACGTAATGCCGTTCTCATAGCATAAGGGCCATCCCCATGGTTGTTTATGACTTCCCAAGGCTCCAACATCTTAGGAGCGTTGTTTCCAATCAACAAATCAACGTTAGCCATTATGCGGGGAACTTTAACCTTTGCCAGGTAAGGCCACTTAGACAAATCTAATGTTGTCAGAACTTACAGGCATTTGTTTCTGTGTGAGCGTTTGTGGAAGCTGATAGAAGATGTTACCATCAATAGCAGACACTTCCAAACCGGAGAGTGTGAATGCTGATACAACTCTTTCATGTCCCATAGTTTGTAACAGAAACTGATTTCCTCTACCAGAAAGATTAAGCCTCTGCATAAGACTTTCAGTACAAAAAGTTGCAGAACTGCCAGGATCCAGGAATGCATACACCTGGATTATCTGATCTCCTTTACTGGCCTCAACTTGAACTGGTAAGATAGAAAGCAGACAGTGACCTTTTCCGCCCCCTGTATGACCACACGTTTCGGCAGATCTTAAGAATTTGCATGCCTCCGCCTCCTCTGAATGGGATGGTGCCGATTACATATCCTACAAGTCAACCGCTTGCCACAATTACGACTCATGTGCCCAGCACTTAAACAACCAAAGCAAAGCTCTTTCTCCATCTTTTCCCTTTACTTCTTCCTTTTGAATTGTTGACAGTACTCCAATACATGATGCTTAGCACACCACACACATAATGGAATCAATTTAGAATTGTTTGGTGGCAATTCTGTCCTCATATTCTTAGAGGTTTCCCCAGATTCCACTGGTGCAACATTAGTGGAAAGGATGTTTCCTTTGACTCTACCTTCTAGACATAGCCTTGGTCGATTAACAGGTCTTGTTATAGTTGGCAAATCCCTAATATCACCAAACAAGGGATCCATTAGGATGCCTACCTGTCTTTCAATAAATTCCTCAAGATCTTTGAACAAAGCTCTATACATTGAGTAGTTTCCAGAATGTTATGTGCAACAGTTCTCCACAGCTCTCTGAGCTTGAAAGGCAATTTACACATAATAGCTCTCATATTGTTTGGCATATCTAACTCCTGAAGGTATTGCAATTCCTCAGTGACGTTGCAACAACCACGCAGAAAAAGGACATTCGATTGCAAAGCATTAACATCCTCCCCTTTTATTGAGGGCCAAGGCAAGACTCTTTCCAAATAAGCAGTGGCAATCTTGTACTTATTGCCAAAATGTTCCTGCAATAGCGGTTTTGCCTTAGCATAGCCAAGATCAGGGGTCATGTGTAAGCAACTACGTACTAACTCTTTTGGCTGCCCCCTAGTGAACTGTTCCAAGTAATATAAGCAATCAATACAGCTTGCCTTCTCCTCCACTCCCTTTTCAAATGCTCTGATAAACGATACATACTGAAAAGGGTCTCCATCAAATAAATGTATTTCTTTTGCTGGTAAAGATGAACAACGTTGCTGTTGGATAAGAGCTGATGTTATTTAATTTTGCTTTTGCAGTATAGTGGCAATGTCACAATAGTGACTCTCCATTTGTGGCCGAAGAATCATTTCAGATGGATGTTGTCGACTTTGAACTGATGTGGGTTGAGAAATCATTTCAGATGCAGTTGTCCAGACAACAAGTTCAAACTCATCTGCCATTGGATTTAGTTGCAGATGCTTTCCCCTCTTCCTTTTTCAAATGAGACTTCACAACATAATAGTAAACATAATTCTAAAAGCATTTCTTTCAGTTCCAGTTGCTCATTTTTCCTCTTAATCATCTGCTCTTGCTCCTCCACGTCCTGTCTTTCCTTTTAAGCTGCTAAAGTCCTTAAATCAAAGCAAGCTAATTGAATAAGTCCTTTGTTTCGGGTGAGGAAGGAACGTCTGGTGCCCAAAGACGACAGAAAGGTGCGCGAGTCCATTGGTATGTCTAATATTGAAACAGTGCTTTAATATGTAGTACATAATTTGATGTTGATCTCTCAAAGTACTATTAAGTTCTTACAAAGTTCTTAAAAATGGCACCTTCTGTTTTTCTTTGATAAAAGCAGACCAGTGGGATAAAAATCATTCAGTTAATGTTCTGGGTAGCATTGAAAGATAATGAGTTGTGGTATGTATTAAGAATCAAATAGTAAATGTTCTTTGAACTATGTGATATATCTGGTTAGTTATTTGGCTTAAACAAGGCCTTATACTACACAGGCCAAAAACATTGCATTTGTGCTTTAAGATGGATAGCAAGAGAAGGCACAAACTTCAGAAGATTCTAGAGGAAAAGACTAATGTGCAGCCATGGTGGAATACAAGAGGGAAAAACTCCAGTCTCTAGTCTCTGAGAAGTATGCATGGCCATGGGTGCTTTATGAGCATGGTATGTCCTGTGCCTCTGTACCCATTTCTTAATTTTTGCCATGAAATTTGTATTGCAGTATTTTAACAATTTTACATTGTACAGGTTATCACTTGGTTTTTGACCAAGTGAAGCTCTTGAAACAAGTAACAGAAGAGTATATTGTCTTGAAAGAAATCAAGCATCACTGGTGCTTTCTAAAAGATCTTTTAAAACAGGTTGTTGTTAATATGGGTAAAACAGTTTTTGTTCAGTACTTCGCTTCTATTATTTGCTTATATTTTATATATATATATATATATATATATATATATATATATATATATATATATATATATATATATATATATATATATATAATACTGCAATGTGTATATTATATAATGTACTGACTGCTGCTTTGCAAACTTAAATAAGGAACAGGCAACTCTGGCTCTTTTGCGTTCTCTTTTTTGAGGTGGAGAGTTTACCTCCAACCCTAATTGACCACACCTGAAAATTTTAACCAAAGTCTTCAGGTTTACTTCAGTTAGACAATAGGCAGGAGAGTTTGAGGTCTGAGGTAAATCTGCAGGACAGTGGACGCTGAGGGCCAGAGTAGCCCATCACTGCTTTAAATAACGCAGAACATAAGCTGACCTGACTGTCCATTAAACAACTTCATTTGAATTGTTTGTGCTTTTTGTTTTACTTTCAGACCAGGACTGGAGAACGCCTGACAATGGGATGTTGAGACTACACCACATCGGTGATCACATCCACAACTGAACAAACTGTTTAGACAAGGAAGAAGAACATGAAAACGATAGAGACATGTACAGGGAAGAGCAAGAAACCAGTTTAGCTGTGATAATGATTCATTATTTCCCAACACAATGTCAAATCTGTTTTTCATACAGTGTATGAAGTCAGCTTATGATATGTTCTCTCAAAATTTTCAGTATTGACAACTGAACATTCAAGATGAATTTGGGAAATCAGTGAATGATTGCAGAAGTGGAGGACATGATGAGTGATAAGACTACTAGTCTTTTCACCGTGGAACAAGCCATCGCAGCAGACAGAGCGGATTCAGAAGCGGACCACGACCAGCTGGGTCGGAAAGGGTCACCGCTTGGCTGAGTTTGAGGGCTGTCGAGGCTCAGGCTCTGGCTTGGGCTGAGCAGTCGAGGACACAGCTGGCCAGCTCAGCTGACGACTCGGCGCTGTGCAGGCAAGCGGCTCGCTGCATGATCCAGCCATCTCCCCCAAGGCTATCCAGTGAACATGAAAGAGCAAATTTCTGAGGTGGCGTTGTTGCAAGTGCCATGCCACCAGTGTGGCTCGTGCAGGGCACCTCTGCACGTCGTGGTGAAAAGAGTACTGAAAAATCATGCTCAAGTAAAAGTACTATTACTTGCCAAAAAATGTAGAGCTAGTAGAGTAAAAGTACCTGTCCTAAATACTACTGAAAGTATGAGTAAAAAGTAGCCCTTTTAAAAGTACTTTAAAAGAGTGATGAGTAGTAAGTATTATGCTGTGAATGCTCTTTCGCCTTATACCCTTCAATTTAAAAATGTAGCTTACAATGTCGCTCCCTTTTATTGATGTTTCCCCAGTAAGAACAAAAAAAAATAAAAAAAATAAAATATATATATATATATATATATTTCTCCAACTGTTTTATTTTTGACTGCTAGCATTGAAAATATAGCCATGTAATATTTGAGAAAGCAACCAATAATCAGGTAACATTTATGACAACCATTCTGTAGAGGTTTTCTTGCAGGTTAATTAAAAAACGTTAGTGATTCATAGTTTGGCGAGGCTGACCTCTGTTGATGGTTAGAAAAAGTATTCTACTTTATTCTACTTTTGCATAGTTTTTTATGTATATTTTGCATATTATATGCAAAGGATATATTTTTATGAATATTTGCATTCAGAACTAATATTTCATCAGAATGTTTATATTACAAGCTGCATTCCGTATGGTTTTAAAATGTCACTCTACTTTGTGAGGTGGGGGGAGCTGATTGCACTGCCTCTGGTGTGTTTTAAGGACTGCCTGTCCCCTTCAGAGCTGTATTTAAGCAGCAGACTGACCAAACACATTACACTTTTCCAGCTTTGACCAGGCGAGCTGCTCTTGAGAAGAATTTCAGACTGCAGTCATTCATGTAAGTATACTTTCACTCAAGGGCACTTGACTTAAGATGTAGCTAGCTAACAGTTTCTAATACTTTGCATGAGATTTTCCAACCCAATTTTCTCCCACTGCGTATCTATAGCACGGGTTCATGTTTTCAATTGCCATGCTTTTTACGCAAAATTTAACCATTGACTTTAAAGGATTAGTTCACCTCCAAAAAATGTTTTGCTGATAATTCACTCACCCCGATGTCATCCAAGATATTCATGTCTTTCTTTCTTCAGTCAAAAAGAAATTAAGGATTTTGAGGAAAACATTCCAGGATTTTTCTACACAGAATGGAATTCAATGGCAACCAAGTATTCCAATGTTCAAAGAAGGTTCAAATGTCCGTCTCAATGCAGCTTCAAAGTCTTGACACGATCCCAGTCGAGAAATAAGGGTCTTATCTAGCGAAACAATCGGTCATTTTCTAAAAAAATTAAATGTGTATATACTTTTTAACCACAAATGCCCGTCTTGTACCATCTCTGCAATGTGCCACGTATTACGTCATTACGTTGGAAAGGTAAAAAAAAAAAGAAAAGTCAAAATATGTTTAAGTTAGGTTTAAAATGTTATGGATAGGTTTAGGGAAAGGTTTTAGGGTTATATTTACAAAAATAATTATCAGTCTGGATCTGGGCATTTCCCCTGATGAGGCAAGAGAGGCGGTGCCACCTCAAACAACTGGATGAGAAAAAATCCATATTATAAAAATAAATCAAAGCAAATATTACCAAACGTGACATTAAAAAGTGTATAAATCACTAGTTTTTCTAAAGTAACACTGTCCAACAGTGACACCAGCAAGAAAAGTTACAGAGGGAGTCCAATGTGTTCATTGAGAAATATATCGGGTGTTTCAGCCTCGCACCTGTTGACTTTATATTGTAACGCGTTTGAATCTCGCGTTTGCAGAGGTAGTGTGCAGATTACAAGACCATATGAATACATATTTAAACAGTATTGTCTAGTGATTATGGCTGCATTTAATTCTAAGAAATTAAAATGATGGAATAGACTATTATCTTACTTTAAGAAGTTAGAGGTTACGTTAGTACAGAGTACATTTAATAACAGTAGTTTTTGTGAACGTGCTTTTCCATCATTAGACCAAACACCGTTGCTGAATTATGCCGTATTGTATCGATCAAGGTTTTTTAATTTCTGGAAAACACTGGTCTGGATATCCCAGCAAGGTAGCTACTCAATCCTGCTGGTGGAATATGGCGGGACGGAAGGTCCAAAAATAAGACTAATAACTTGTCGTTAAGTTAATTTGCTTCTGTACTACCAATGTGTGAAAAATCCTAAATTAACTTGTCAGATCTTAACTTAAGACTTAAGATATAAAGTTTCTGTAATATGCCCCCTGGACTAGAGTTATAGCAAAACCCTCGGAGAGTGGGACCGGTGAGAAAATGTCAGACATTGCTATTGTAAATATGCTATGCTAATGCTATTCTGAATTTACTTGGCGTGTTGAGTCCAGAAATAAGTTATTGTATATTGTGTGTTGACAATGTATATGAGGAGGGACAGTACCAACATCAAGTGTGCAATGTGTTAGTGTTGAAAGATAATAGAGAGTCATTGTTTGCTTTAAATTATTTCTTTATTGTGTGAATTTACATTTTATAGCACATGTTAGATCTTACCTGTTTGATCCAATGTTTTGGAGGTGGGTTCGGGTAGTGCGCATATCCGGTGTAGCGACAATGCCTGACATACCGGTCACATACTGTTCCAATTTGTAATTTTAGTCAAATGGACAATCCCTTGTAAAACCCCCAATTTGCCAGCACCGACCTTCTCCCCAACTTTTACAGCCTCCTGGCATTCCAGAAGACACACACACACACACACACACACACACACACACTCGTGGACTTTCAACCAGAAACCCACCACGAGATGCAACTGAAGCACATTTCCATATATGGACTTCCACATAGTAAAATTTCATTTTACCATTCATTACAAATTTATAATAGAGGTGTGGTTTGCTAGAGTAAAATCTTTAATTCCGAAGATTCATTGAAAGAAAATCACTCCATAGTGTCTTGTAACTCGAACCTGGTCATAAACTTTTATGACCTCAAGACGGCATCTCATCCAGTTCCTCTTGTAAAGCCAACATTCCAAAACCTTAACATACATGGAACATTTCAGAGAAAACTCTTCAAATGTTTGATATGTATTCCTGTGTTTCTCAAGTGTCTTCACATACCATAACGGAAATACTGACCATTTTATTGTATGTTTAATCAAGCTTTATTTGTGTGTAATGATGCATATGAACATAATGTTATGTGTGTCCAATATCTACCTGTAATTCTTGGTATCTGTCTGACCGTCCTGTTTTAATTCAACCAGTCCCGCACATAGTAACACTGTATTGTAAGATGTATTGTTCCAAGTGTACAATCTTAAGAAGAAATATGAATTCTTTCTCTCATAAGACATATGGTGAAAGTAGGCGTTTTCTTCTTCACACAAAGAGAATTTTCCCGCGTCAGAAAAGACAATCTGATTCGCTGTCGTTCCAAAACAGGGCGTAAAACAGATGTCTGTTAAAAGGACGAGACCCCCACTTCTCGCTCTCTTCCCTCTCTGGCTCTTCTCTTCCTTCTTCGACCCCGCTAATTCCTTCCTCTCTTCTCCGGTCGCTCTCATCCCGGACCTCATCCACGTGTAGCGCAGCTCCATGGCAACCAGCTGAACAGGCCTCGTCGTGGCCTCTGGGACACAAACCCCCGCGCCATGTAAAAGCCTGCTGCCTTAGAAACCAAGATTTCTAGCCTCTTCCGCACGGAAGACGAACTCTCTCGGTAATGTTACATACAGTGAGCCTTTAAACTTCGCGGCACCTGAAGACGCAACAGAAACAGGACACCATCCGCGCTGTCCTGCCAGTTTCAGCATCACCCGAACAAAAGACAAAATCGCAAGTATATTGAGTTGATAAAACTGCTTTCCAGGTTGTCTCGTGAATCTAGGTTTCTGTATGTAATAATTACTAGCTTTTCTTTCTTTCTTTCTTTCTTTCATTTCATGTTATCCTGATCACGTATTTTCTTGTTTGGTTATATGTTTGTTTGTTTATTGTTTGCATTTTTACGTACGTTTATATTCGTAGCTCATAAAATCTCTAGTTATGCATTTATTAAAATTCATAAATACTTTTCACTGTCTCTGTATTTGAAAGCCCACCATTCTAAAGTCACTGAAACAAAAGATCTTAAGCTACAAGCTCGATATTAGACTACATTCAGTAGTTTTAATTAATAAACTCAGAAGGTTTGATGTCCGTGGCCAGGAAGATCAAACTTTCTTGGAGTTTGTAAAGAGATACCCCTTCTTAACTGTAATAATCTCACCTTTATTCGCTGGACGAATAACGATTAGACCAGGTACAGAACGAGGTAATCTCGATAATTGATAAAATAAATGTACATGCGACTTATGAATTATGACCATGAGTCATAAATATTAATATTCCCAAGATTCCCCATATTCTTGAGCTAATTCATATTTACCCAGAGTCGTATTCGTTACACCGGAATGTACCATTTTACAAAATGGAGGGAAACATGAGTGCTATGAGGTGTTAATGTTTAATGTAAGTTTTTTTTGTGGTGTTATGTTATGCATGTTTGTATTGTGGTTACCATATGTCAGAAATGAGTTCATGAACAGTAGTTATGTTATTTATGTATTAAAGGAGAAGTTCACTTTAAAATTAAAATTCTGTCATCATTTACTCACCCTCATGTTGTTTCAAACCTGTATGAATTTCTTTCTTTTGCTGAACAGAAAGTAAGATATTTAGAAGAATATCAGTAACCAGACAGTTTTTGGGTCCCATTGACTTCCATAGTATATTTTTTTCCTACTATGGAAGTCAATGGGACCCAAAAACTGTCTGGTTACTGATATTCTTCCAAATATCTTCCTTTCTGTTCAGCAGAAGAAAGAAATTCATACAGGTTTGAAACAACATGAGGGTGAGTAAATGATGACAGAATTTTCATTTTAAAGTGAACTTCTCCTTTAATGTTAGCTGTGGAAGTTTGTGATGAGTGTTATGGGCAAAGGTCCTACCCCGTGATAATGGTTTGTCCCACTAGAGTTTGGGCGGGAAAACTGTATATTTAAACGTCTCGGGTTACGTATGTAACCCTCGTTCCCTGAGTAGGGAACGAGACGCTGCATCGATACTCGATACTTTGGGGAATGCCCTCGGCATGACGCGTCTGAAGTCTACTATACAACTATTCCAATCTTGATTGGTGCAACGTCATTACGTCACGTGTGACGTCGCATGTGACGGTGATCCGGAAGCTATAAAACGGTCACAGGAACCAGGAAGTGTTAGCTTCTAATTGGTCAAAGCAAGTCGTTCTCAGGGCGCGAAAAGTATGGCCGAGTGATGCAGCGTCTCGTTCCCTACTCAGGGAACGAGGGTTACGTACGTAACCCGAGACGTTCCCTTTCGTAAAGGGAACTCCCGCTGCATCGATACTCGATACTTTGGGGAACGAATACCCACGCCGCCATACTGAGAGAAAAACGCCCTGGTACAAAGCATCTGGTACATCTCACGGACGATAGAATAAGTAGAGTACAGATCCAAACTAGCTTGTCATAAGATTTGGTGTAGAAAAGAGGAGGTCTGGAACTAGAGGCTCGACTGACCTCCTGGATGGGAGCCCCATACAAATAGAAAGCATTGGAAAAAAGGTGAAGGCAAAAGCGCACCTTATACTTCAGATAAGTCTATTGGTTTATAGATAGCCAGCTGCTCTCTTAATAATAAAGGGAAATAGCTCCTAACCTTGACCTCGCTAGATGGACTAACTCCTTTCAGCCTGAGGCCTATATAGAACCCTCCAAGGCTATGACCTTGACCATCCGACACATGCGATGGAGGATAAAATGCCTTGAAGAATCATAATTATTACCTACCGGCACCTTAGTACCGGAGCAAAAATGATGCAGAGTGGCTCCTCCAGTAATAAGTGAGAGGGGGCAGCATCACCACTCTTACAGGGAGTAAGATAAACAGGAAACCGACTCATTAGATTCTTCTATATATATTCATATATACTCATATATATAATATATGCATCCACAGGACATGATGGGTGCCAGGGATACCCCATCAGCCTGATGCCAATAAGCTGGACGAAAGGATTTATCCTCCAATCTACAGGAACATGGAGTTTGGGTGGGAATGTCCCTACATATACACCCTTAGAGGCTTGCGGAGGGCACTAAGGCCGCCACAGAGGCCCTAAGCATGAACAGGAGATCCCGTTAGAGAGTAGGATGGAACACCAGAACTGAAGCCAGTGGGCAGTAATAACCCTGGGTTCGATGCCCTCCCTAACCTAAATGTTTAGTTCCTAGTAGAATGAGGTTCTAGAATGGCTGTCCTAACCACCTCAGTGGAAAGGCAACCTGATTATGGATGGGACCCCCTCAGGGGCCAGACCCATAGTCTCCATAACTCTGGTCTGGGATGAAATATTGTACCATCAGCCTGGGACAGAAGATCTCTCCTAACAGGAATTTTCCATGGAGGACTCTCCAGGAGACTATTAAGGTCCGAAAACCAAATTCGGGCCGGCCAGTACGGAGCTACAAGGAGTAGTCTCACTCCGTACCTCCTGACCCTTTCTAGAACCCCAGGGAGCAGAGCGATCGGGGGAAAAGCATACAGAAGTGACCTCGGCCACCTCTGTACCATGGCATCCAAACCCAAAGGAGCTGGATGTGAGAGAGAGTACCAGAGCGGGCAATGAGAGTTTTCATGAGAAGCGAACAGGTCAACCTCCGCCCGGCCAAACTCTCTCCATATAAGCTCAACCACTTCAGGGTGGAGCCGCCATTCCCCGGGCCTCAGCCCCTGCCTCGACAGGATGTCTGCTCCCATATTTTCAACCCCAGGAATATAAATGGATCTCACAGAGAGAAATTTGCCCTGGGACCAAAGAAGGATTTGATGCGCCAGTCTACAAAGAGGGCGAGATCTCAAACCTCCTTGGCGGTTGATATACGAGACCACCGACATATTGTCTGTCCTAACGAGAACATGATGGCCTCTGAGGTATACAAGGAAGTGCCTCAAGGCAAAGAATACAGCCAACATCTCCAAACAATTAATATGCAAAGAGAGATGATGATCCTTCCAAGCACCTCGGGTGTAACGGCCCTCCATAACCGCACCCCAGCCCGTGAGGGACGCATCCGTGGTAAGAGTCCTTCTCTCACATGGTGCTCCCAAAACCGGACCTTGAGACAGGAACCCAGGTTTCTTCCACATGACCAGAGAACGAAGACATCTGTGCGTAACTCTGATCGTGCGAAAAGGGTTTCCCAGAGGAGAAAACCCCTTGTTCCTGAGCCACCACTGCAGGGCCCTCATATGAAGCAGACCAAAGGGAATTACCGTGGAAGCTGCAGCCATAAAACCCAAAATTCTCTGAAAATGTTTTACAGTGATAGCCTGGCCTAACCTGATACTCTTCATTGTGTTTAAAATGGTTTCAATACGAGCGGGAGACAACTGTGCCCGCATCGTGACTGAGTCCCACTCTACTCCCAGGAACGTAGTCCTCTGAAGAGGAGTCAATGAACTCTTCTTTACATTGAGTCTCAGCCCCAAGCACCTCAAATGGTTCAAAACAACATCTCGATGTTGAATTGCCAGTTCTTCCGACTGAGCTAAAATAAGCCAGTCATCTATATAATTCAGGATACGAATCCCCTGAAGTCTCAAAGGAGCAAGGGAAGCATCCATACATTTAGTGAAGGTGCGAGGGGATAAGGCTAGGCCGAACGGAAGAACTCTGTATTGATAAGCTTTACCCCCAAAAGCAAATCTAAGAAACTTCCTATGATGTGGGATGATGGAAACATGAAAATACGCATCCTTAAGATCTATCGTAACAAACCAGTCCTCAGATCTGATTTGTTGAACGATCATAGGTATAGTTAACATTTTGAATTTAAATCTCCTCAAAGATTTATTCAATACCCTAAGATCTATAATGGGACGCAACCCACCATCCTTTTTTGGAACTATGAAGTACCGGCTGTAGAACCCGGAATCCCTCTGCTCTAAGGGCACATATTCTATAGCCTCCTTAGCTAAGAGAGTCTGAACTTCATCTTCCATCACCTGAGCCTGATCAGGAGATACCAGTGTGTGAATGACGCCACTAAACTTAGGTGGTCTAAACTGGAACTGGATTCTGTATCCCTTCTCAACTGTATTCAGGACCCACTGAGATATATTTTGAAGACCTTTCCAGGTGTCTAAATAATCTACTAAGGGAATCAGTCTCTCAGGACTGACCTCAGGTGCTATATTCACATCTGTATTTCTTTCCTTATTTTTGTATTTATTTTTATTATCGGTGACCTGAAGCAGTTTACTGGCAGGAGCTAACCGAATCATTTTTTCTACAGGCCTCGTGAGAGGTAGCAAATGTTTTAGCCCACTAGATGTTATAGAAATATTCTGTGTGATACATTCGCTGGAACTCGATGCGTCCCGAGGCGCACTCGGCGGCGGGAAGCAACATCGATTTCCTGAGGGCTCCGCGGAGCGAAGTTTTAAAAAGCCCACGCGGAGGGGGATGCCCTCAGAGGCCTGGGTGTCCCGTCATGGCCTCTTAGCCGAGGCCTTCTTCGCCTGAATAACAGTCCTCAGATCTGTTTTCGGCTTAGAAGACCTCGACTGAGGGTGTTGCTTCTGCCTCCAGGCCCCTTGGGGGGGAGCACGAGAAGCAACACTCTCCTTCTGCCTCAGCAGGTGTGAGGAGCTGGCGGCGGCCTCGTGGGACTGCCCCCTGGCAGCAGACCCACGAGACCTGGAACGACGGCGGGGGATAAGCTCTTTGAATGCGGCTGACTGTCGTTTCGCCTCCTGAAACCTATCGACGACCTGGTTGACTCCGTCGCCGAAAAGGCCAGAAGGCGAAACCGGGGCATCGAGGAGACAAGCCCTGTCCTTGTCCCCGATGCCCGACAGGTTCAGCCACAGGTGTCTCTCCGTAGCTACCAATGCTGCCATGGAGCGGCCGATGGCGCGGGCCGTCTCCTTAGTAGCACGGAGAGACAAGTCAACCACTCGACGCATCTCCCTGATGTCGTCGAAGGCGACCTCCCCGCTGTCGTCCACCTCTTTAAGGAGGTCGGCCTGGTATGCCTGCAACAGCCCCATCGTATGCAGACAACTACCAGCCCGACCTGCCGCCATATATGCCTTTCCCACCAAGGCCGATGTTGTACGGCAGGGCTTGGTGGGAAGCGTCGGAGCCCGCAGGGATGATGCAGCGTCAGGGGAGAGGTGCGACGCAAACGACTCTTCAACCCTGGGCATCATCCCATAGCCCTCCTCCCTAGCACCCAATATATTAGAATATAAATGAACATTGGGGCCAGATATACGTGAGGAGAAGGGCTTATTCCACGATCTCGACACCTCAGTGTGGAGATCGGGAAAAAATGGCAGGCTCCGACGTAGAGGCTGTGACCGAGGCTGCAGGAAGCGCTCATCGAGTTTACTTTTTACTGTCGCTTCCTGCACCTCAGGTGGCCAGTCAATTTTTAATTTATCAACTGCTCTGGTCACAACCTCTAGCAGCTCCTCAAATGCGGGGGAATGGATTGATGTTTGATTTTCACATTCCCCCGCGTCGATGCTCATACTCTCCAATTCCTCAGAACCAGAGAGTTCGAGCATCGGTCCCGCTACCGGGGCGGAAGAAGCCGCAGCGCGGGCTTCCGCACCCTGAGCGGAACTACGGGAACTAGCTTCAGAATGCTGAGAAAGGGCCGAAGCCGTCTCAGCATTATCCACTAGATCCCGCTGCGATCCCCATGAATGCAGACGCCGCGCTGCCTCGACAGACGCGGGACCTGATCCACGAGGATCGCGGGGCTGGCCGGACTCATTGAACATAGCTCGCCGGGAGCGGAGCGTTCTCAGGGGCATGATTTCACAGTTAGCACAGACAGCGCCCTCGAGCGCTGCCTGTGCATGCTCCACTCCCAAACAAACTACACACAGCGAGTGTGTGTCACCCTCGGCGAGAAAACGTGGGCAAGGGGACGCACACTGTCTGAACTGTTTTCTCTCGGCCATACTCATACCACTTTTAATAAACTCTTTCCAATATAACGTGACAAACAACACCAAATAAGACAGACAAGTTGTACATAGAGCGCTTGCTGAAGACCAGAAGCTAACACTTCCTGGTTCCTGTGACCGTTTTATAGCTTCCGGATCACCGTCACATGCGACGTCACGCGTGACGTAATGACGTTGCACCAATCAAGATTGGAATAGTTGTATAGTAGACTTCAGACGCGTCATGCCGAGGGCATTCCCCAAAGTATCGAGTATCGATGCAGCGGGAGTTCCCTTTACGAAAGGGAACAATGGATTGAGCAGGTTGAGGGGGGGTTGTTGCATCCTGTGAAAGCTATGTGTTCTTTTTGCACTTTGAGGACTGCTCCTTGTACAATGCAGCTTCAGAAATAAATCACAACTGGCATTTTGAAAATCACTCCCTTGTACTGAGCCTTCCTAACTTCTCCCAGGCCTCTTGGCAATTCACTACATGACACACCCGTTCACTAATTATTTGTTACTAACCTGAAAACGATAAGGTCTTCTTGCTTGGTCAAGAAAATACAATGGTTATGAATTTTTATTTTTTATTTTAGGTATTTTATTTAACAAGAGTTTCGATCTTAATGGAATGATAAAGGCAACATAAATAAAAAATGAAAGACTCCTGCAAATGATGGAGATAAAATATGGAAGAATTCAACCAGGATTAACACGAGTAAATGCATCAATGTTCATGGATGCAATATTTTCTGTTAAAACCAACATCAAGTACCCCAAAATATTAGAGATATTCATTTATCATTATATAACTTACAGATTGGACAGGAAGGGCTTGTCTTTTACATAAATACTAAAACAGCTTGATACTATGATTATATGAAGTTAATTTTTGCAGATTTACAAAAAGTCATTTTCATTGATTCATCTCTTGTCTTCTCTGCATTTGTTCACTGCCCACCAAAGACACGTTCCAGTTTCAGTTTAGCCAGACCGGCTTTCAGATAACTCAGAGCGTCTTTAGTCGCTTCTTCAGCTTCAGCGGTTCTCCTCATTTCCTCCAGCTCTCGGACCCAGTCTTTTTTCCCAGCCTCCCTCACTCTGGGGATGAAGAAGTCCAGATGCTGAAGAGTGAAGGCCGAGTCTGGCTTTAATGCGATCTGAGACAGATGCTTGATGTTCTAAGCTTCAGACAGAAGAATGGACTTTTGGTCCTCAATCTCCTTCAGATCTTTGTCGATATGATCCATTATAACTGAAAACCTCTTAGTTTGTTCTTGAACTTGTTCATATTTCTTATTAAATTCGTCAAATTCCATCACAATGTTTGAGGTGCTGATGATGTATTTCTTGTTTTCTTTGACGTGTTTGCTGTGGTGACACTTGCCTGTGCACACGGTACAGTAGCCGTTTTTCATGACTTCACATTTGCTGGGATTCGAAACCCACCAGCAGTCAAACTCATGGCAGTTTTCCTCACAGATGGTGCAGGTCGTCGCCTTCCTGCTCTTCCATGAAGCTCTTTCAATGGGAACCTTCTCTTTGACAGTCTTTTTTACTCTAATGGTAAAGTTTTTACACTCCTCAATCTTTTCCTTGTTTTGTCTCATTGCCTCCTGGATCAGATTTTTTTCAGACTTCTTTGATTCTTTCTCTTGAATTTGCAGCTGTTAGTTGCAGATAAATGCTTCAAATTGAATGCGCTCTATCAGGACATTTGAAGTCAACAGGGGATTTTAGCTTTATTAATGGCGCTGAGGACGTTTTTGGGTGGCAGACCATCAGAGTGTGTGATTAGAAACACAATGTTGTTCACAATGTCTTTTCCAAATAAAGACAGAACTGAACTGATAATGTAATTCTGTCTGTCCGAGAGACGATTCTTAGACGCTTGAATCACAAAACACACGGCGTCGAATTCACGAACTCCATCATTACTCTGAAACAGCGTGGATAATTTCTCAGCAACTTCCAGATCTTTTTCCAGTCCTCTAGTGTCTCCGTATCCTGGAGTATCAATGATGGTGAGAGATATGGGACTCTTAATAGGACAGACCTCATACATGGTGATTTCAGAGGTTTGTGATTCTGATTGGTCTCTGGCTTCTTCTTCTGTGATTTCATACCACATTTCTTCCTCAAACTTCACTCCCAGTAAGTAGTTGACCATGGTGTTGATGATGGTCGTCTTTCCAGCGCCAGTCTCTCCCACCAGCAGAACAATTTTGTTTCGTTTACTTGTATCTTTGTTCCCATAAGTCAATTTTTGGACTTTTCCATTATCATCAAGCACTTTTCTCACTGTATGCAGACGGTATCGTTTTGGAGGACCTCCATGAATAAGAGTTGGTCTGCGTGGTGGAAGTCTCGGCTTTCTGTAAAACAAGGAGGTAAATGCTTCTCATTCATGTAGCAAAAAAAATACACAGATATATTAGAAGCAATAGTAGTAGTAGCAGCGAATAGTAGTAGCACTAGTAGTAGCAATAACTAGCAATAAATACACAGATATATTGTGTTACATATGTTTTCAATATTAACAACAATAGTTTAGGAATATTTTGGCATGTAACTTCGGGAAGTATACTTTTGGCTTCAGATAGTTCAGAGATACGCACAATGCTAGTTCAGAAGAGTACAAATACATACTCCTCATACAACCTCGGTTCCCTGAGATAGACTGGATTGCGTTGAGTTTAGCTGACACTATTGGGAAATCACTTTCTCCGAAAATAATAAAGCCTGACTGAATTATGTCTGTGCAACTGCACAGACTAATGGCGTCTCAGCACACCCACATAGGCAGGCCAATTTGCCTATGCAAGCTGACACTGAGCACCATTTCATCGGAATGTTTCGACTGAGGAAGAAGGCAAGCAACTACTAACAGTTCAAGCACAATAACATGGTACTCTTACGCAATGTCTCGTTCCCGTTTATCTCTGGGAACCGAGGTTTTGTTAGTAACTGAAACGTTCAGTTTCAATAACGGTCTCTCAACATTGCATCGGGGACTGCAATCCTACAATGCCATGTTATTAGCACAGGATTGACCCAGCTTAAAGGCAGAGAGGAGGCATTTCGAGCCTGGCCCAAGGACCAGGCCCAATCACATCCACTCTGCAACAGGACAGTTTTTGCTTTGTTACAAGGCTTCAGTATTTTTGGAGAATGGGATTTCCACATAGAAGCTCTGCCGACTGTTCACCACTGCAGCCTGTTGTGACTCCAGTTAGTGGCCTTTAAGAAGAGTTGCTTCAGTAGAGTAGTAGTTTATAGCAGCAGTCTGCTTTTTCTTTTGTCTTTACTGCTCTGGAATACTCATATGGTACTGTGGTGCAATGTTAGTTATATTAATTTGGACTGTTTGATTATATATTGTAAGGTGTGTGTGAATTTTTATTTTGTTTTGCAATTAATGGTATGGTTGATTGTTTTTTATGTATTTAAATTTAGAAACCTGTGGACCTGACCAATATGAACATTACCGATATGTTCTAGCATTGGTGAAAATAATGTTTTTAATGGATGTTGATATAATGTGCTTTAATTTAGCCCTACTGTGGTGCTCCTTCTGCAAATCAGCAGTATCATAAAAGCTTGGCTTCCCCATTCACAATTGCTGTTTCTGTGTCTTTTATTGCTATAAAACCATATCTTTACGACCACAACACACAGGAGACGTTTCAGATGTGCACGCCAACATTGCCTCAGTGCCTCATGTAAAACGAGCGCATAAAATGTAAAGGTGCCAAAGGAGCTTCTGTCTGCTTTCACCCTCACTATATTCATTCTTGCACATGGAGATTCAACCGAGAACATTTTTCTTTGTACCGAGTTCAATTTAGGAATGATAGAACTGTTGCGATTAATTTAGTTTGACAACCAAAAAATATTTAACATTCAGTGTTTACTGAATTCAGCAAGTTTTTGAAACAGACCTTCCAGTCTAACTGACAATTGCTGAAGAGTTGAAGAGAAAATATCCTGGGTCTGCCACTGTGTATATGCACACATTCAGTAGCACATCTCTCGCTTTTTCCAATTCATTCAAATTAATTTTATAATTCATTCTAACAGGCCAAAATGTAATCTTACCGCACTACCTCTGTGTCATATTTAAAGCGGACTAAAGTTTCAGACAGAAAGCAAACACATTTCTACTCACCCGAAATTCATGATAATCGGCTGACTGAATGTGTGGACCTCACAAAAGACCTTCACTGTCACTCTTCAGTCGGCTTAAGGCAAAACAATAAATTATTTGTAAAACGTATATTTTTTTAACTATTACTATATTTAGTACACACCAGCCTCTGCGTCAACTGTCTGGATAAGTAAAAAGCTTTGACGGTTTATTTAACCAGCCTAACTGGCTGAAGTCCCTCCCAACCAAATGTGCCTTCAATGTAATTTAATATCTGATCAGTCTGAATATAATGACAGGAACAACATCTTTCATGTGCGTATGTTGTCATAGATGTACTTCATCTAGTCATTTATTCATAGTGGTAAATGGACTAAATGTATTAATTTGTCACAAAGAAGAAAAATCTATATTAAAGTGTTTTCTATAACAGGCAAGTGGCAGGTTTGGTTGTGGATTGGTTTCTCTTGGTTATGATTAGTTAAAGCATTCTTTTTGTTGTGATTATTACTTTTTTTGTTGTTGTGTTTTTTTTTTGTTTTTTTTTTTGTAAATAAATCAGAAAAACTGACCTGACCGAACTTGTATGCCAAAAGAGAGATTTTGAGGATACACTACAAATGTTGGATAAGCCTCAATTTCTAGAAAAACTTTAAACTAGTCGAGAGGTCATGAGTTATTATACAAAGATAATCAAAAATGACTGATTCACTCCACTGTTCTGTGATGCTGAAAATAAGAGAAAGAAACATTGTAACCTGAAGAGATTACATAGTAACAAAAAATAAAGATGAAATGTAATAAATATAGGAAGCAATATGAAAGGAATAAAGAAACAACATAAACGACCTACAACACAGATATATGTTTGTTCTCTCAACCAATAATTACCCAACTGCATATGTAACGAGGTTAAAATGGTTTTATTAATTTTTATTTAAGATTTTTATGTTATTATACATGTAAGGCTGTTCTACTATTATTTAAACAAGTGTTTATATTCATTAAATTCATTAAAAAGGGTCTGTAAAGAGGTGATGGTACAAAGTAACAACAAAACAAAAACACTAAGGTCAGCAGCTCAAATGTTACTGGTGCTGGACCACTCTGACAAACTGCTTCTTCATCTTTTTTTGTGTGTGTGTGTGTGATATTTTCAGCAGACTAGACGCTACAATGACGTATTGCTGCCCTCCTCAGTTCATTTGAAGAATTAATAGATTTAACAGATTATATCCTTATATATAGTCCAGTCCGGTGCAAAAAGTTGATAACATTTTTTGTTATCTCATAGTCCTTAGTACAAGTAATGATTTTAATAAATAACTTGAAATTCCAACTACCGACAGCTCTGGGTACATGCATGTACAAACTGAAAGTAGAAAGTAGAAACTTGTGGAGAAGTAGAAACTGTGCGCCATGCACTAATGGACTGTTTATGTCTTTGTACAGAAATAAATCTCATGAGATTTGGCGCATGGCGCACAGTTTCTACTTCTCCACATATGCATCTGCCATCTGGATGTTTTCCAACCATTTGACAGCCCATAATTCAATGCACAGTGCCAAATCTAAGTCTAGTTATAACCACACTATCCCTCCTTCCTAATTTATTGAATGTTTCACTGTTGAGTGAATAGAAACATAATGACTGCCTTTATTTCCCTTTTCCCATTCTGTTTAGCCAAGGAAAGGCAAGTTTATTTATATAGCACATTTCATACACAATGGCAATTCAAAGTGCTTTACATAGAAGAAATTAAAATAATAAAAAGAAATAAGAATAATTAAAACAGTTTAGAAAAATAAAAAATAAAATACAGTACAGTACAAAGAGTCGGACGAACATTGGCACAGTGCTCATTCATTAAATGCATAGCTAAACAGAAGTGTTTTGAGTCTGGATTTGAATGTGACTACTGTAGGAGCACATCTGATCTCCTCTGGAAGCTGGTTCCAGCTGCGGATGGCGTAATAGCTAAAAGCAGACTCGCCATGCTTAGAGTGAACCCTTGGTATTTCTAGCTGATATGATCCTAGTGATCTGAGTGATCTGTTGGGTTTGTATTCTGTGAGCATATCTGCAATGTATTGAGGTCCTAGGCCATTGAATGATTTATATACCAGTAATAATACTTTAAAATCAATCCTAAATTTAACTGGGAGCCAGTGTAAAGACCTGAGGACTGGTGTGATATGTTCATATTTTCTGGTTCTGCTCAGAATCCTGGCGGCAGCGTTCTGTATGAGCTGCAACTGTCTTATGGTCTTTTTGGGAAGGCCAGTGAGGAGTCCATTACAATAATCCACCCTGCTGGTGATGAAAGCATGTTTCTCTAAGTCTTGTCTGGAAACAAAGCATCTAATTCTTGCAATATTTTTCAGATGATAGTATGCTGATTTAGTTATTGCTTTGAAATGACTACTGAAGCTAAGGTCTGACTCTAGTGTCACACCAAGATTCCTGACTTGATGTTTAGTTGTTTGACCCCTAGAGTGAAGGTATGCGTTCACCTTGAGAACTTCATCTTTGTTTCCAAACGAAATGACTTTAGTTTTGTCTTTGTTTAACTGAAGAAAGTTTTGACACATCCAACTGTTGACTTCGTCAATGCATTGGCACAGGGAGTCAATGGGGCTGTAATCGTTAGGCGATAGGGCTAAGTAGAGCTGTGTGTCGTCTGAATAGCTGTGGTAAGCAACTTGGTTCTTTCTCATTATTTGGCTCATTGGGAGCATATACAGGTTGAACAGGAGTGGCGCAAGAATTGAGCCTTGAGGGACTCCGCATGTCATGGATGTCCACTCAGACTTATGGTCTCCTATACTCACATAATAACCTCTCCCATCTAAGTATGACCTGAACCATTTTAGGACTATCCCAGAAAGCCCCACCCAGTTTTCCAGCCTGTCAAGAAGTATGTTATGATCGACAGTGTCAAATGCAGCACTGAGGTCGAGTATTACCAGCACTGATAATTTGCCTGAATCAGTATTTAAGCGAATATCGTTTATTATCTTTATGAGCGCTGTCTCTGTGCTGTGGTGCGGTCGGAAACCAGATTGAAAATTGTCAAAGTATCCATTCAAGCTCAAGAATTTGTTCAGCTGATTGAAGACAATCAGTACCTGAGCAGAACATAATGGAATTATGTTTACCATAATTTCATTAGTTCTTGCTGAAAAATATACTTAAACTCAACCCTTCCATACCTTACTTTCAATTCTACTTCATTTATCTTTTTTTTTGCCATTTCATCAGCCTCTTCATTCCCCTGAATTCCTATATGTTCTGGTGTCCAAAGAAATCGCCTCAGTTATGACTGTAACCTCAGTTCCCTGAAGAGGGAATGAGACGCTGTGGCGATTGACACTAATGGAACACTTCACATGATGACGTCTTGAAGCACATGTACAATCAGTCCAATGGTGTGGCGGAACGTCAGAGGCGGGTGACGTCATGAACCTATAAAGCCTGCCTAAAACAGAGCCGCACTAGCTTCGTAAAAGTCTTCGCTGACAGGCACGTAGGACATATGGCAAGGTGACGCAGTGTCTCGTTCCCTCTTCAGGGAACTGAGGTTACAGTCGTAACCGAGGAGTTCTCTTTCAAGGGAACTCGCGATGCGCTGATTGATGCTAAGGGAACGTCTATACTAGCACTAGGACAAGCAGCACTAAGACGAGAGCACATGGGACCCTGGTGTAGAGTCCCAGTTCAAAAAGCAGTAACTTGCAAATGTGTGTGGTGAGGACCACCCTGCCGCACCACAAACATTTAGGAGAGCAACTCCTGTCATAAGGGCCTTAGATGCTGCCATACTCCTAGTAGAATGGGAACAGACAGCCATAGGAGAAGCATGTCTGACTAATTCATAAGCAAGTGAGATAGCTTTGAACACCCACTTGCTCATTCTCTACTTAGATGCAGGGGACCCTTTGTTAGGGTGCCTATGTTTTGTAAAACTTACAAACAACTGTTCAGATTTATGTCATCAGGCAGACTGGCCATAGCAGATTATTATTTTCCTGGTCCGAGTTCTAGAAGGGAGGAGGACAAAAGGCCTGCTGCATGATAGATCTGGCCACGTTATTGGGGATGAGAGTGCCACTGACAGTGCTTGCAAATCTCCTACCCTTTCAAGAGAAGTGACAGCGAGGAGGAACAAAGCTTTTCATGTCAAGAATTTGGCCAGAACCTCCTCCAGTGGCTCGAAGGGAGCCAGGGAAAGGCCCTGAAGGACAATGGCCAGATCCCATGCCAGCACCCTGGTACAAGCTGCAGGCCTCAGCCTCAGAGTACCACGGAGGAAATGAGATACCAACGGGTCTTTACCCAAAGACATTACATACAAAAAGCATACAAACGTAATCTCGGCCACGTCTGTACCATCAAATCCAGACTGGATGCGTGAGGGAGAACCAAAGTGGACAGTGAGATGTCTCTCGAAACGCAAACAGATCCACTTGTGCCTGACCAAAGACCCAGCATATCTGCTCCACCACCTCGGGGTGGAGCCTCCATTCCCCGGGCCTCAGCCACTGTTTTAACAGGATGTCTGCTCCTATATTCTGGGCCCCAGGGATGTAAGCCACTCTGAGTGACAGTAGCTTCCACTGGGACCACAGGAGGATTTAGACGCGAGCGCAAACCCCCTTTTTTTAAATAGACGACCACTGATGTGTTGTCTGTGCGGACAAGCACATGGTGGCCCCTGAGATCTGCAAGGAAATTCTTTTGAGAAAGAAATACTGCCAACATCTCCAGACGGTTGATGTGCCATGAGAGATGGTGGTCCCTCCACAGACCTTGAGTCGAGCATCCTTCCAGAATCGCTCCGCAGCCCGTGAGAGAGGCATCTGTCATTAGCATCTTGCGACAACAAGAAGCTCCCAGCATGGGACCCTGGGACAGGAACCAAGGTTTCTTCCACATAACCAGGGCACGTAAGCATTGCCGCATAACCCTGATCATGTGAAAGGGGTTGCCCCTCTGGGAAACCCCACCACTGCAGGGGTCTCATGTACAACAGTCCAAAAGGTATCATGTTGGACGTTGCTGCCATCAAACCCAACAGTTTCTGAAACTGTTTGACAGTAAGTGATTGGCCTAGATTTATTCTTTTCACAGCCAAAAGGATGAACTCTATGCATGCTGGTGAAAGGCGACATTGAGTCCCAAACCACGCCTAGAAAAGTGGTCCTCTGTAGTGGAGAAAGCACACTCTTCAGTGGACGTTCAGTGGACTTTTCCCTCGACAGACGCACGTCGGTAAATTAGGGAATGAACTTGCGCTCCCGGGGGCGGTTCAGCGAAAAGAGGAGGTGTGTTCTGATGCAAACGTTCTCTGGTGCTATTTTGCAGTTCCAGAAAACAATTCCACCACAGAGCAGGAAAAACCTAGTTTAAGCAGACAGTACACTAATACTCTAATGAGAGTTAGTTGACATGTAGTTGCAAAGTTACTTCTAGTCAACAGAATGTTCAAAAGGGTCCATCAAAATAAAGTGTTACCTTGATAATACCTAGAATATCAAAATCAACTGCTGGCGGTAGATCCTTTTCCCCTTTAGCACCAAAACTTTGGAACAGTCTTCCTAACATTGTCTGGGAAGCAGACACACTCTGTCAGTTCAAATCTAGACTAAAAACACATCTCTTTGACCTAGCATACACATAACACATTATAGACTTCTATAATTCAATGTTAGGCTGCATAGATTAGGCCAGCCGGAACCGGGAACACTTCCCATAAATCCTGATGTACTTGTTACATCATAAGAAGGATGGCATCTACGCTAATATTAGTCTCTCTGTTTATTCAAGGTTTACTGCAGTCTGCCGAATCCCGGCTGTATCCAGATCAGATGGTGGACCTGCACCTGGACCCGATCCATGACGCATCCCTGAAGTGCCAGCCTCATCAGACCTGTGAAGGCCTCATCGACACAACCAATCTGACCTGTAACGCTGCCTGGATCATAATAATACACTGTTCATTCTTTGGCCAGAGGAGCACTGGCCCCCGACTGAGCCTGGGTTCTCCCAAGGTTTTGTTCTCTATTCTGTCACCTGATGAAGTTTTGGTTCCTACAATCTGTATTGTAAAAAGCGCTATATAAATAAAGGTGACTTCTCTTGGCATTAAAATCGCAATAAGTTATGTAAATTATAAATAAAATGAACTGAAGAAAAATACCTGCAAAAAACAAAAAAACAAACAAAAAAAAAACAGATCAGATCAGATCAGACACACTGATATTCATCAGTATAATAAGAAAAACTACCAGGATATTTCAGGACACACTGAAGGAGTTTGCTGGAAAAGCAGTGTTTCTGGGAAAACTTGGCATAAAGTGAAAGAGAAAAAATCCTGTTTTCAGAGAATCACCCAGACAAGTAAACACCAGATTAACCTGATAGTTTCGCAATAGTAGAACATTATAGAGATGTGTAAGTCTTTTGTTCCTTAAACTCATATTGAAACTAAACTCTTGGGAAAATAAATAAATAAACGGAGCATATAAATATGAGCAGTATTTCAGTCAGAGCGAATCCCTCTTCAGACGCTCTTCACTCACTCCAGGTGGGCAAGAATATTCATACTTCTTTATTTATAGCAAATTATGATTATATTCCTATTACACACAGATGGATATATATTTTAGTTGTTTATATATTTCACTAGTGTAGTTTTTCAGAAGTGATGGGACTAAATTTTGTGCATGAATTCATTTAGATAATTGATTAGTTCAAAATAAACATTTTTATAACTTTTGAATTGTAGATGTTTTTCTCATGGTGATTTTCCTCAGTGTGTTTGACAGATCTGAACACACACACAGACTGGTGACCTTATCAAGCGGTGTCTCTGATCACAGTGTTTGACATCATCCTTCAGTCCAGCGTGAGTCTTCATTTCATTTAGCAGTTTATGAGGCATGGCTTTTATCTTGGCATCATGGATTAATTAAATTGAAATCCTTTAATTTTCTAACATTGATGAGATTTCCTTTACTTTATTCTCATGTCATTGACAAGTGTACAAGCAGTAAAAAATAGTCTGTGCATATCCAATGCAGAACAAAGAAAGTGACATTAAACTACAATAAATACACACACAATTATTACATACTAGCCTAATGCTTAATGAAGCTAGCACACAAGGGATACTTGCGTAGTAATGCTGACAGATTAAGCAATGGCTCCTTATGGCTCAACGTGTACCGTTGTTGGTTGCACAAACAACACACGAAAACGGAAGGATTTTATGAATGTGACCTGTTTCCAACATAAACAGACCCTCTACGCAGAAAGAGTGTTTGTTGTACTTAGAAAAAACTACAGTACAACTGTATATATATTTTTTTTAATTTGAAAATTAATTCGAGAATTAACTTGAATGTGCAGCAATTTGTACATATAGAGAGTATGTAGGCTTACTATTTGTTGTAGCCATTAAATAAGAGCATTTAGTTTCATATTTGTTCAAATATCATAATGTTATTTTTTCCATCTATGTTGATTATGAAAAGTGAACACCACGATAGGATGCATCGGGAGACATAGAGTGGGTCAGACATGATTAAACTTAATTTTCTTCATTAAGTTTAGTTTTGTAGAAAGCCTTTCTTTAAAGCAGAGGTCTTCAATCCTGCTCCTGGAGGGCCACTGTCCTGCAAAGTTTAGTTCAAACCCTAATCAAACAGACCTGAATCAGCTCATCAAGCTCTTCAGAATCGCTTGAATATTCAAAGGCAGGAGTGCTGAAGCAGGTTGGAACTAAACTCTGCAGGACAGTCAGTGGCCCTCCAGGAGCAGGATTGAAGACCTCTGCTTTAAAGTGAATTTCATTTTGTATAAATTGTATCTTAATTTTAATACATTTTCATCATCCAATTGCCTGGATTTAATAAATAAGCAAATATAGCAGACAATATAAATCATGACATGGAGGCGCCTGCGCGCAGCGGACACTTGCATTGCACGTATTGCACGCATCTCATCATAAATTAACCGAAACTCAGACATGAGAAATATAGCCTATCTAAAGAAAGCTTTAAATGTCTTTAAACGAAACAATTCAAAATGAAAAGAAATAGGCTACTCTCTGATTATGTAATCCAAGATGTGCATTTCTCTCTAGGCTATAGGCGCGTTCACTACGGAGATGGTGATTGTCAACTTCATCTTTGCAGCAAAGTGATTACACTGACAGAAAAGACTAGTTTATTAATAAAAATCAATGCATGCAATGTCACCGGATTTACAAATGCACATCTTGCTTGTTGCACGCACACTTGGCACACATTATGTCGAAATAACAAGATATTGTATTTAAATAACATTATTAATAATAATAAATCTTCAATAATATTTGATTGAATGCTGAATGTTGTGCTTGTTCAATTTAATAAAATGAATACTTTAATTGTGATCATTAAAATAAATGAATATTAAATATGAATTGGCCAATTTTTGCTAATTTATTAAAAGTATTTATATATAATCTAGAACCCCCTCAGCACGTTAAAAAATACAACGGGCTCAGGTAGGGTCGGGCTTGATTTTTTGGGCCCGATCTAAGCTCTACTCGTCATTACCCAAGCAAGTTGTTTGGGCTTGTTGATGCTCTCTGATAGCAGCATAGACAGTATATAAACTGGACACAGCGACCCCATAGGTTTCAAGCGAGAAAAGTGAAGCAAATTAGAAGCTCTCACTTCCTGATGGCTGAGTGTACTGCGCAGACTCAAACTGAGCTTGACGACGTAGATGTGACGTGAGCAACCCGTCTGTCTTCTAGTAGCTGTGCCAAGAGAAATCTGAATCATTCCCTTCAGAATCTCGCAGAGACGGCTGTCCATGAGCTAGGAGCAGGAGAAACTTTATGACTCTCTATGGGCTTCTCCCTTGACTTTATGCCTCCACGTCCCCCCCATTGCCAGCGAGCTTCTCCTCCTGTCTATACGGTAATTTCCAGAGAGTCGCGTGGTTATGATGCAATCGTTAGCCTACTTTTACAAAAACTGCTTTTACAGGGCCATAACATAAGATACAAGGTAATGGAGCATTTTATACATTGTCGTGTTTCTTTAGAAATAAACAATGGACAAATGGAGTCTTTAAACGCCTCAGATGTAAAGTTATTCGCTGTCAAAGTGACGCCAAAATGAATAGGAGTCAATGGAATGCTAACAGCAGGTGAAGGCTTGTTAGCCAATGGCGGCCCCCGGGGGTGGTACGCTATTCGAGAGCTCGGTTACACCCCTGGATAGCAGTAACTTCAGGCTAACGTAAACCGGAAGTTTGTTACTGGCTTGTTCTACGTTGCCATAGCGATCATGGGAAAGGTCAGAGTTCGGGAAAGTTGTGAATATATATTGTTAGTTATGAATGATCCATAGAGTAATCTTTGTAAATGCATGGTTTGCTCTGGCAGTTATTTTTTAATACATATTTTATATATAATTTCAGGAACTCAGGTTGTCTCAGTTTCTTCTGTTTCTTCATGTAATCACAGACGGACTCGATGATGGTGAGATCAGATCAGACCGGCTGTTGTCAGACTCCTTGCGCATACAAAAATCTCACTGGATTATTACAATTAATGGCAAAAAGAATGTTTGGAAATGTAAACCTTGGTTCCTCGGCCAAGGCCCAGTGCTGGGGTCTTCTTGTCATCGCGTAATGCTAACAACGGATGCTTCCCTCACAGGTCAACTTCCAATGAGGGCATTGTTCAATAAAACCCCTTATATAATATATAGGCCCTATTTGTGCATTCAGACACACAGGCCAGATAGAGACTAAACACGTAATATGCATGTGCATGGCGTCACCATTTTCACAGATTCACGTTTTGAAGGTTACTCAGAGATGATAACGTTATGGTTTTCAAAAACGTGCACTTTGAAACCTGTTTAAAAGAGTGCGTTCTCAGGCCACCAAACAATCATTGTTGCATTAATTCCCTGTTACTACTGTAAAGCGGCTTTGTAAAAAGCTCTTTATAATTAAAGGTGACGAGACTTGACTTGCAACAACAACAAAACAAGATCAGATCAGACACACTGATATTCATCAGTATAATAAGAAAAACTACCAGGATATTTCAGGACACACTGAAGGAGTTTGCTGGAAAACATGATTTGCATGAAGTGAAAGAGAAAATAAACAGTTTCCAGACAACCACCTGAAGGCAAAAGAGGAACCTGATAGTTGCTGGAAAAGCAGTGTTTCTGGGAAACTTGGCATAAAGTGAAAAGAGAAAAAAAAAACAGTTGCCAGACAACCACCCAAAGGCAAAAGAGGATAGTTTCGCAATAGTAGACCATTAGAGAGATGTGAATGCCTTTTGTTCCTTGTAAACTCATACTGAAACTAAACTCTTGGGAAAATAAATAAATGGAGCATATAAATATGAGCAGTATTTCAGTCAGAGCGAATCCCTCTTCAGACGCTCTTCACTCACTCCAGGTGGGCAAGAATATTCATACTTCTTTATTTATAGCAAATTATGATTATATTCCTATTACACACAGATGGATATATATTTTAGTTGTTTGTTTATTTCACTAGTGTAGTTTTAGAAATTATGCAACTTCAGTAAAACTGACTAAATCTCACTATTTTTTTCAGCATTAATTAATTTAGTTAATTGATTAGTTCAAAATAAACATTTTAATTCAAAAAGATAAACTAATAGGATCTTTTCAAAAACAACAAATGATTTGGAAAGAAAACTGATCGATGATTTTGAAAGCGTACAGACAGTGTGTGGTTTTAAATAAAGAAGTGCTGTGTAACTTCAGTATCTCGGTGCTCTTTGGGTTTAGGGATGGTTCCACTCTTAAGAAAAAACAATCCAAGGCACTCGAGCAATTTTAGAAAAAAAAAAAAAAAAAAAAATTATATATATATATATATATATATATGTGTTATTCTTCCATGGCTTAAATTTTAAAAACAGGTGACAAGCAACGTCACTCCTACATGTTGGGCTAATGACTCTTCATCAGGGTGTGAGATGATGTGTGATGAAGGCTCATTGGCTCATGTACAGTAGGTGTGCCGTTGCTTGTCACTTCTTGTTGCTTCAGCAGGTGAAATAAAGATTGATAACTTTTGAATTGTAGATGTTTTTCTCATGGTGATTTTTCTCAGTGTGTTTGACAGATCTGAACACACACACAGACTGGTGACCTTATCAAGCAGTGTCTCTGATCAGTGTTTCACATCATCCTTCAGTCCAGCGTGAGTCTCCATTTCATTTAGCAGTTTATGAGTCATGGCTTTTATCTTTGCATCATGGATTAATTACATTGAAATTCTTTAATTATCCACCTTGAATTTTACGAGGTGGATAATTGTACGAATTCATACAACCTCACTCGTACGAATTTTGTACGATTTTTGCTAAATCGTACATATGTCACGAGTTTCCCAATCGTATGAATTAGCCGTCTCGTACACACTCGAATTGGTCGTGAGATAGCGTTGTCATCGACACAAGTGTACAAGGAGGGAAAATATTTTATGCATTGATCCTTGCAGGAATACAGAACAAAGAATGTGACATTCAACTTCAATAAATACACAAAATCATTACATACTTGTAGTATCTTCACTATAAATCAGACTATGACATACATTGAGTTAAAGTTATCACTTTACTTCTGTTTACAGCAACAGACATGGGATCATGGTGGTCTTCAGATGTGTAAGTATTTATTGTTCAAAGCTTTGACTTTATCTTTATTAACTTTATAATCAACTGATTATTATAAATATGAGTACATCATTTACAACAAGGTTTCATTTGTTAAAATTAATTAATTACATTAGTTAACATTAACTATTATTACAGCTCTTAGTTAAAGCTGCAATCTGTACTTTTTTGGGTTCAAAATTATCCAAAATAATCTTTTGAGCAAGTACATAACCAGCCAGTGTTCAAAACTCTCTGCTTGCCGTAGCTCGATTCAAAACGGTAAGCTTGTAATAATGTTTTTAATTCGGCGGTAAATTCAAGCATGTCTGCGTCATTATGTTTTTAAAAGAAAGCTATTCTGCTCACCAAAGCTGCATTTATTTGATTAAAAATACAAACAAAACAGTAATATTGTGAAATATTATTCCACTTTAAAACAGCTGTTGTCTATGTGAATATATTGTTAAGTGTAATTTATTCCTGTGATCAAAACTGACTTTTCAGCATCATTACTCCAGTCTTCAGTGTCACATGATCCATTTTACATTTTTTTTACATTTTATTTCATGATGCTATGATGAATAGAAAGTTCAAAAGAGCAGCATTTATCTGAAATGGAAAGCTTTTGTAACATTAAACACTATACCCTTCAAAAGTTTGGGGTCAGTAAGAATTTTAATTTTATTTTTGGGGGAAAGAAATAAAATAAATCAATACTTTTATTCATCAAGGATGAGTTAAACTGATCAAAAGTTACAGTAAAGAAATGTATAATGTTAGAAAATATTCTATTTTAAATAAATGCTGTTCTTTTGAACTTTCTATTCATCAAATAATTTAGAAAATAATTTGTACACAACTGGTTTCAACACTGATAATAATCATAAATGTTTCTTGAGCATCCAATCATCATATTAGAATGATTTGTGAAGGATCATGTGACACTGAAGACTGGAGTAATGATGCTTAAAAATACAGCTTTGAATAAATTACACTTTACAATATATTCACATAGAGAACAGTTCATTTAAACTGTAATGATATTTAACATTTTTACTGTTTTTACTGTATTTTTGCTCATATAAATGCTGTGTTGGTGAGCAGAAGAGACTTCTTTTAAAAACATAAAAAAAATCTTACTGACCCCAAACTTTTGAATGGTAGTGTACATCTGAGACGGAGAGAAGTTATCAAGAGAAGGACATACAAACTAGAACACAGCCTCTATTAGCCAACGAATTAACTAATGTTAAAGGAGACATATCATGCTTTTAAATCGTTCCTTTTTACATATAAATCATACATTTGTAGTCTATATAAAGCGGAACTGCAATGCTTGGGTCTGAATTCCTCATTATTATAGCTCCACAGGCCCCTTTTCTACCCCTTTTCTGATGTGCGTCTGAGAGCAACTCGTTTTGGTGCGGTCTCTTTAAATACAATTGAGACACTTCATACTCCGCCCCCTCTCCAGGTTGCAGAGGTGACACTCGGTTCAACTCCACCCCGTTCGGCCATTTTTGTAGTTTGATAGCAGAGATAGGATTATCTAGCGGCACAGAAACTTTTTATTCACACGTTATTAACAAAATGTCAACAACGGAAGACTTGTCCAGCCAGCCTTACATGTTCGAGCCAGAGTCGGAGCCGGAGCGAGATGAAAATGAAGACGACGAACCTGCAGAACAACGTCTTCATATGGATGTATCGCAATAGTGTGTTACTGTATTTACACATGAAACTTTGGTCTTCCGACCTTTTACCACCGTGTCGATTTATTTTGATTAATATGTGCGAGGGAGAGAGAGCAAGACAGCATCTAGTTTGGAGACGGTGAAGTCTTGTTTACACTTTCGCCTGGCTCCGAAGAGAGAGAGAGAGAGCGCGCGCGCGACCGGGGTCTCTCTCTCTGCTCGTTCTTTCAGTTAAACATGCGCCCTGTCACAAGCGCAGCAGTTCATCTACATTAGACGGTGTAATGAAGCGTGTGGGTTACTACATCCAACAACCTAACATTTTAACTTACCCTCTCGTAACTTCTGCATCCTTTAGCTTGGACTACAAAATTGCAGCAAGAAATAAAAATGGCGGATTGCTCGAAGTGTTGGGCTGGAAGTCAATGTCCTTATTTGGCAGTTCCGCTGCAAATACTGTGACGTTATAGTTCAAAAAACGTCATAGATAACAGAAAAATCGGAACAGGTTGAAAAATATGACCAAAACAGAATATAAAGATATCAACGAAGCACCTGAAGAGAATAATTTCAACTTTTCTGTACTTCTTAACACTCCAAATACACAACAAAATGCATTTAAGGGCTAAAAAAGTGGATTTAGCATGATATGTCCCCTTTAACAAAGGAGCCTTTATTGCAGAGTTTTATAGTGTTGTTAGTTTGCTATAGTGCAAAAGTACAGCATGACAATTACAATGTGCATAATGGTTAATATAATATGTGACATTTGGCTGTTAAACCATAAAACAGATGAAACAAATATCCAGTGCTGTATACTTATGAAAAATGTTTTGATATTTCAGGGAATTGAAAACAATTGTTGAGGAACTGAAGTCTCAAATTCTCATTGATAAATTAATAAATGACCTGAATTTGTCTAACAACAAATATCAAACTCAGAAGATCACAGATGCTTTCATGAACCCAATCGACTCAAAGATGGTCAAAATAATAAACCTTCAGAAGGATCCTGCAAAAATGAGGAGAATTGACAACCTGCATAAGGACCTAAAAAAAGCTAAGGATGATCTATTAGTAAAGATTGCTAGCCCATGTGCAAACACAGATAAAACTTTGGAATGTATTCAGACGATGAGAGACAAAGCTGTTGAATTTAAGAAAGGTCTGAATTACATTTAAAGTGCCAACTAATAAATCCTGCAGAAAGTGTTCAGTCTTTGAAAGCAGTGAATTCTGAATTGTAGAAGTTTACATATTCTGGTATTTTCTACTGTAGATCTGATGATTTCAGGGCTAGAAACTCTCACATTACAGCAGAGCTTTTCTCTTATCAGAAAATAGTGACGAAAATGAGGCCAAATGTACTTTTTTACATTGAGTTTGTAATATGTGATTAAATTTGACTTACAAAAATTAGGTTTTTAAAAGATTTCATTTTATTTTTTGTTGAGCAACTGTTTGATTGTCATTTTTCTGGTACTGTATGATCTTGGATAAACTCTATTTGTCTTTGTTAATGAACCACTTGCTCTGGAGTTTAGATTCTGATTATTTCTTGTGAAATGATTCAGGCATTCATTTTGATTGCCCTTTTTGTTGTATATGTTACTGTTTTGTAATGCAATGTAAAATAAAAACTATAATCTTGCTTTCCAGCTGATGTAGATGTAGAAGACCAAAATAACTACTACAAAATAAATGTACATCTGATCTCACCAACATATTCACCAAACTGTGTGATATTTTATAAGTAAGCATATAGGAAGGTATTTGAAATAAATGAAGCTAAAATAAACCAATGTTTGTTTACAATATCTTCAATCTTGTAACTGTTCTTGGTGTACGGGATTGGTTTACTGAAAATGCTTTTAGTCTTTTTCATTTATTCATGATTTAATAACTGACTTGTATTAGACCTTCACCATATCAAACAGATTTAAACCAAAATGCATATAATGTCATTATAAATTTCTCCATGATTATTTATTATATTAGTATATTAATCAGTAACGTTTTTGAAGAGGAATTTACTAAGTAATAAGTTGTGTTGTTAATACATATTTAAGTTTAAAGAATGTTTCAGGAACATCATTCTAACCTTAAAAAAACGTTCCTCTAACATTAAGAAAACTGGACATTGTAATGTTCTCATAAGCAGAACAATGTTTGGGAAGCGTTCTGTTAGCTGTGGAGTTCGTCTCTCCTGCTCTCGAGCTTCATCTGGTGGACATTAAACAGCTGTGATGAAACGCTTATTAGTCTGATATCAACAGCTTTAAGATACATTTACAATAAATACAACTAAACACACTAATGCAGATAACTGGGAAGAAAAGTAAGTTAAGAAGGAGCATCACTATAAAGAGTTATCAGATACTAAACAGACACTCTACTAATACTCTACTAATACTCTACTAATACTACACTAATATTATAATGAAAGTTATTTGACACACATGTGCAACGTTTCAGTTGATGATGAAATTAAAGGTTTATTTAAGACCACAGAAGCAACACTTTCAAACAAATCATGTCAGATATCAAGTGGAAATCCTGGGATGGAAGTAAGCAGAAAACACACAACTACTCTACACTCCATAATACATATCTCCATCCCTTTCAAGTTTTTGCACTAAACAGTGTCATGTTATTGTATTACTATTATTATGACCGCCGCTAGCATAGCTAGCGAAAGCGGTCATATAGGGATTGTCAAAGTTTAATTTGGTGGGCATGTAGCCCCACTAGACTTTTATGGAAAAATTTCGTTTGGTCCCCGGGGGCCACTCCCCCCTGTTAGATTTTGGTGTATTTGGCCGAGCAGTCGTTTGGGTGGCTCGCCAATGTATTAGATTTCTCCAATACATAAAATAAGTAAGCTTGACCAGAGTTCTTGTGGGGAGAAGAATTTATTGAAGGTTTGTAGTGTAGCAGTCCTTCAGCAGCGATGTTAGCATGTCGCCCTTCAACAATCTTAACCCAAAGTTCTGTGTCTAAGACAGAACTTTATACATGAAGACAAAAGGGCTACAAACAAAGGAGAACTGTTAGGACCTCCCACAGGAGATCGATCTAACTTGCTAATCCACTCTGAGCAATGCTGATTCTTTTTATTCATTCACACCAATCAGTTTCTATGGGCCATACATCTGAATGGGCTATTCATCTGTATGGGCCATTTGACACACACCTTTGCAGACACAGATAGAGTGGATTACATCTGATACACAGTCACAATGTAAATTAATCTGATGACTGAAAATACAAAATCTATCAATCCCTCCTCTGATCATATTTGATCACAAAACATACTTCATTAATCATATATACAGCATGCTGCATACAGGCTCCATTACTTAAAATGACAGGATAAGAGTTCATGGTGAAACTTTGCATCCTCTTGAATGCTTGAGAAGATTTTATTTTGGAGTTGTGATCTTTTGGAGGTGGCGGATAGTGTTGTGTTCTGTGAATGTTCAGAAGTGTTCTTGGTGGCCAATGCAGTGCAGTCTAAACGATGGATGTCTTTGCTCATCCTCTGGAACGCTGGAACACCTGCAATCACACAAAAGAGAAACGGGGGAACGCATCTTTGCCAAGGAAAATATTTTAAACACATAGTTCATAACTGCCTGAAAAACTGTCCCTATTTAATATTGGCAGGACACTACTGTGTTTATCAGTGGCTGTAGGTTTATGTCTTCGTCCTCAGGCGACAAGCTAGGGCCTAAAAACCCTAGTCCCGCCATATCTGGACTCTGATAAACACTACTGCCGTCTATCCCTCATCTCTAGGCATATGTTTCAAATCCCAATGGCTCACGTCGGTCCACTCATCTTTTCTCTGCACCATAACTGCTTCCTCAGTTACCATGAGATCATGAAGGCTTTCCCTCCTGGATTCTAATGGTGAAAATTGATTCTTGGCATTGTGTCCTACCAGGCTGAGTCTTTCATCAGTTTGGGCAAGGCTGTCATATGTTAGGTTTTCATTGGACATGGGCCGGCCTGTGACATGTTCAAAAGGGCATAGTCCAATTTCCTTGTGGTCATCCTTACTGCATTGCTTGTCATTATGCAGTTTTGTTTTAGCTTCCATTACTGATTGCATTTGTTTTCTGGATGCTTCATTTTGAATCAGTTTACATGGCACAACTTGCTGAAGTTGTCTTAATGCCGCTGTATGTGCACCTCTCTCCTTTACGGCTTGTATAACAGCACCTTCTACTAGGACATCATCTTTGGCTTCAGTTATTGAGACTTCTGTGTATGCTTTTACCTTTGGGGTGGTGTCTTCATTTGTCATTTTTGCATACACATGGATTCCATCAGTTGTCTGATTAGATGTCACTAGTTGGTGCTGCAGAGAGAGGCTCTTCAGTTTCCCTGCGGCTCAACAGCATTTAGCAGAATCTGTTTTTGTTTGGCTGTCAACTGCTGAAACCTCCTCAACAGGTTGTCCTTGTCATCGCTTTGATGTTTTAAACTCAGCTTGCAATCACGAGCCCAATGTCCTTCTTCGTTGCAATACCTGCATCTTCTTTGAGTTTTTGACTGTCTATTATCTTCATTTTCTTTATACTCATTCCACATTGTCCTGTTGTTGTATGACATTGTCTTCGATCGCAATGCTCTGAGTTTGACTTCATGTGTTCTTTCAATCTTTGCTGACCACTCAACAATCTGATTAAAAGATTTTCCAACACTGTCCCAGTCATCATATTGGATTTTAAGGGCTTTTGAAACTTCAGGTTTCAGTCCATTAACAAAAGCAGTTTTCAGAGGCATGCTAGTGTTCTTGTCAAGATCCTCGCTGTCATTTAAACCAGCATGTTCCAACCAAATTTGTGTGAAGCGTTCTTCAAACTCTGCAACACTTTCTCCAGTCTTCTGCATGCATGAGGTAATTCTAGCCCAATTAACCTCTGCTGGTTTCAGTTCAAACAAGAATGTTCGTAGAGCTTCCCATCCAGCCTCAATGTTTTCTTGAGACTCACCTATCCTGTTTTCAACACTTTCAGTTAGCCTCTTTTGGTCATTGTCCCTTAAGTTCACATTAACAATCATCACACCATCTACTGGATGTAAATTGTAGATTTTCTGTAAGCGTTGAAGAAATTGCCAAGCTTTCCTTGGTTGCTTGTACACGTCTGGCAATTCTTTTGACCATTTGTCAACTTGCTCTGGAGAAGCTGGTTGGTATGTTCTATGTGGAACATATTTCTTAATTGTTCTTTTTACGATGCGGGTTCGTCTTTCGCCTTCCTCCTCATACTCCTCCTCATTGTCAACTTCAATTTCAGTCCTTCTGTTCTTGACAATTACAGGAGCGAGTCTAACCTTTTTGTTTTTCTTGGTGACATGAGCATATGTCCCAGATTCAACATCACTGTCATCAGGGCTCCCAGTCGAGCTGCTGTCACTTTCTTCTAGCAGATAATGACGTTGTTGATCCTCAATCTTCTTGAGGTCTTTAAATGGGTAGAGTGACTCTTTCTCTATCTTGCTGCTAGATTTCATGGGATTTTTTCGTCCAGAACCGTCTTTTGATCCCAGTTGTGTGGATAGCAACTTTAGCAGCTTTTCTTTATCATTTAAGAGTCTTTCTTTGTCCTTCTTCTCATTCTGCAATTGTTCAGCCAGTGCTCGAACCTTTGCTTTCTCTGCATTGTACTCACGCTGTGATTTGTCAATCTCATACTTCTGTCGATGCTGTAGAATTTGTTTTACCAAAATCACAGACAAGCCATCTCTGTTGGTGTTTGTCCTTAAGCGCTGCATCTTTCCATAAGCCCTTTTAATGTCCGGCAAGGCCCATAGTCCACTCTCTGAGTGTTTGATGCCGTACTTCTGGCACATTTCATCATGGCACTTCTTTAGTCCCAGCCTTTTGCCCAAATATGCATTCAGATTGTCCATCATCTGATCAATGGTAACATTTGGAGGTTCTGTTCCATATCTTTCTGTTGTTGGCCTCAGTGCAGGGCCATTACCATTTTTTAGTGCAGACTCAGCCATGGCAAGTACAGGAGAAGTGCCCTCAGAGGTGTGGAAACAAAACAAAAGGTGTTAGAGCCGTTAAAGGTGCTTATTCGGATTTAAATTCTCAGCAGCCTGAGAACTGACCATTTCAGTTACATAGACAAATCATAAATTTACTAACTCATTTTAGTTTTCAATCCTACATTCAAAACAAAACATTCACTTTCAGACTAAGTTTCCTTGTTTCATTTCTGAAAAACTCCGACTGATAAGACTTTTTCATTTCTTTCTGAGACCTATCTAAGAAGGCTGAATTAACTTGGTTCAAATTTGTCCCTTAGACAATATACTTTCAATCTTTCTGCATCTTTCATCAGAAGGCAAATACACTTCTAGTTCCTAACACAATTAGAATGTTTAATTCAAAACTAAAATATTGGCTACTGAATTTAGCACCCAGTCAAGAATTACCAATTCTTGCAGCAACATCAGTCCCAAACATTTTAATCTTATATTGGCTACTGAATTAGCACCCAGTCAAGAATTCCCAATCCAATTCTTGCAGCAACATCAGTCCCAACTTTATCTACAGTTTCTACAATCTCTGGACGAACTGACTAAATTGTTTCTTTAACAATTCCTACAGACACCAAAGAGAAAGGACCAAGCCTCTGCTTCTACAATCTTTTGATGAACGGACTAAATTGTTTCTTTAACAATTCCTACAGACTCCAGAGAAAGGACCAAACTTATACTTTATTTCAATAGCTCCTACAATCCCATGAGAACGGACCAAACCTCTTTCTTAAATGATTCTTAGAGACTCAAGAGAACAGGGCCAAGCTATACAACTTATTTCTATAGCTCCTACAGTTTCAAGAGAATTAACTAAATCATTTAAAAGGTTCCTACAGACTCATGAAAAAGGCCCAAGCTTAAAGTTTCTGCAATCTCTGGACGAACGGACTAAATTGTTTCTTTAACAATTCCTACAGACTCCAGAGAATGGACCAAACTTATACTTTATTTCAATAGCTCCTACAATCCCATGAGAACGGACCAAACCTCTTTCTTAAATGATTCTTAGAGACTCAAGAGAACAGGGCCAAGCTATAAAACTTATTTCTATAGCTCCTACAGTTTCAAGAGAATTAACTAAATCATTTAAAAGGTTCCTACAGACTCATGAAAAAGGACCAAGCCTAAAATTCTCAACAATACACAGTATGTGTGACTACACTGCAAATCTTTACTGGTCTACTATTATTCTTTTCAGAAGATGTTCTTTTAGACAGCTGATAAGTTTCACTCACCAAATTAGGATATTTGAGACCGGATCCAGTTGATTCAAATAAATTGTGTCCACAGATGCAATCTTTTGAACTTCAGATACTCGAAAACTATTCCGTTTACTTCTTGTTGCAGCTGGTGAGTTCTTGGTTTACTCTTTGTTGCAGTTGGTGAGTTTTCTTCTTGTCAGTGTCTCCTGGCTGGCTCGCCAAATTGTTAGATTTTGGTGTATTTGGCCGAGCAGTCGTTTGGGTGGCTCGCCAATGTATTAGATTTCTCCAATACATAAAATAAGTAAGCTTGACCAGAGTTCTTGTGGGGAGAAGAATTTATTGAAGGTTTGTAGTGTAGCAGTCCTTCAGCAGCGATGTTAGCATGTCGCCCTTCAACAATCTTAACCCAAAGTTCTGTGTCTAAGACAGAACTTTATACATGAAGACAAAAGGGCTACAAACAAAGGAGAACTGTTAGGACCTCCCACAGGAGATCGATCTAACTTGCTAATCCACTCTGAGCAATGCTGATTCTTTTTATTCATTCACACCAATCAGTTTCTATGGGCCATACATCTGAATGGGCTATTCATCTGTATGGGCCATTTGACACACACCTTTGCAGACACAGATAGAGTGGATTACATCTGATACACAGTCACAATGTAAATTAATCTGATGACTGAAAATACAAAATCTATCACCCCCCGCGCCCCAAACACAAAAAATGCAGTTTTTCCTAAATAACTACCTGAACCATGGCACCCAGGATGAAGAAATTTTTATGGTATGTTGGTCTTAAGGGCCCACATCAACCTAGCCCATAATCGCTCATTTGTGATTTGCGCCCCTCCCATAAAAAATGAAAATGCAATATTATTCTGCTTTAATCGCCCCTATCTTCAGTTGAGATGTTCAGAACTGCACCATATTTCATGTGTATGATTAACTTGACATCCTCTGGGGGTACACTCTAAAAAATGATGTGTTGGATTTACTTAAAATATATATGCACCATTTTTGCATCATACTTTTTAAGTAATCCCAACTTGTAATAATTTTACTTAAAGTTAATAAGAAAACCTTTGTTATATGTACTTAAATATTTGAGTTCATGCAGCATTCTTTACTTAAAAATATAAGTACGTATAACAAAGGTTTTCTTGTTAATTTTAAGTAAAATTATTCCAAGTTGGGATTACTTAAAAAGTGTGATGCAAAAATGGTGCATATACATTTTAAGTAAATCCAACACATATACATTTTAAGTAAATCCAACACATATACATTTTAAGTAAATCCAACACAGTGCAGGCCATGTGAGATCAAAATAAATCTTAGTTGTGTTAACTTAACATTTAAGCTCATTTATAAATAAAAATAAGACAATTAAATGAATTAACATTTTTACTTAACATTTTTAACTTATTTTAGATCTTCAGCTATTGGTCTGCTTACTGCACTGCTTTCAATGTCTTAAAATAAATAAAACATGCAAATCACACACAATAAAGCATTTCACTTTATTTTTTTGCCACAGGCTGCAAAGCCTGAAACCACACATCATGAAATATACAACAACATATGGCAAATTGACAAATGGAAGTTCACTTACAACAGGTCACTTTTTCACCCTTTGCAACACTTAAAAGATTTTCTGTGGAGCCACCTTTCATGATGATCCTCAATGTGAGCTGTTCCAGTTCCTCTTCGTTCCCACGAGTATCCTTAAAAAACACAAAAACAGCAAATCTGCATTTACTTGCAACATCACCTGCTATTGTTCAGATTGTCGCAAAAAATACATTGCATTGAAAATACATTGTATTGAATCACAAAATTAGAAAGAAATGTATAGAATTTCTATAATGTAAGTATAATGCATACTTGCTGAATAAAAGTATTCATTTTGTTTCTTTAAAAAAAAAAAAAAAACATCTAACTGACCCTAAACTTTTAAATTGCATCTTAAAATATATTCAAATAGAAAACAGTTACTTTAAATTGTAAAAGAAATTCACAATATTACAGTTTTTGCTGTATTTTGGATCAAATAAATTAAGCCTTGCGAACAGATGGAACTTCTTTTATAAACATTAAAAAAATCGTACTGGTTGTGTGTGTGTGTGTGTGTGTGTGTGTGTATATCTATATCTATATAATTATTATTTTGTCTGTTGATCAAAAATCTATCTAAAAATAAAAAAATAATAATTAAATGTTACAAATTAGTCCATTATTAAATGCCTATATATAAAAAATGAGTCTATTCAATAATATTGATTAATATATATATATATACTATAAGTTAATTAATGAAGACTTTTGTCCAGAGGTTTTGAACGAATCTCATTGAAAACATTTTAACAGTAACTACTGGAATAGCCTAACAATGTAATAGATCTACAATCTTTATTTGCATTTACTTATTTTGATAATAATTTCGAAGGTTTAATAGACAGTCGTCGTTGTCATTTAGGAATAATATTGTGCTTGAATCAAGATCGCCATTTTTTAATGATAAATAGTGCACACATATGGAGCTGTAGGCAATGTGTTTTCGAATTTAAAATTTATAAAGTACGTTAACGTTACCAAAAGTAACCCGCGCAAGGCCACAGGCCGCCCCCATTTCCCGCGATCCATAGAGAATATGGGAATATGTAAACATGCAAAGAACAACTTATATGCATATATAATAAATGACAACTACATTTACTTAAAAAATACTGAAGTATAAGCTACGTGACAACTCGTTAATGTAAAGTACGAATTTCTCCGTGCGGGAGAGCGAGCCTCCCAATAACGCCGTCTGAATAGTCATCTTAATGCAATCTTAATGCATACGTGCCAATGCGATGCATGGTCATATCCCACGAAATAAACAATAAATACTGTGACTACTATAAACACTTATCCCTACATTCGATGGAAACTCACTCGCTTAATAATTCAAATAAAATATAGCCTATAGCCTATGTTTTTGAATACTCGCACACAGTCACTCATTTCATAGGCTACATCAACTAATATGTCTACAAACGTTTTCATAAGTATTCGTAAGTAACACGTTTCTTGTTGAAAATTCATAGCAATTCTGAAATTCAGTTTAAAAGTTAATTTCTTGACCAAAAATGCATTAAACAAGTGTAGCCTACCTTAAGTGAAAAAATTTAAGCTTACCTCTTTTCAGTGTCTTCATCACGTTGCATTTCAGAAAACCCACTAACACAATAAACAAGTGTTTAGCCTATTAATGTTAAAACGTCAAAATCTAATATTTTACTAAGTTTATAGAAAGTTAAGCTTACCTTTTCACCATCTTCATGTGCTTTTCAAAAATTGCTCCAATGTTTTGGCTGGAAAGGCATCACGGGAAATTGCATATCACGTGGCTCGTATAGTTACTTAAAATGTTATGCTAGATTTACTTAATTTTGACGCAGTTGTTATAGTAGTTGATTTGACTTGTGTTTTTTCATTTTATTTATGCATACATTTAAGTTCACCTGGTAACTTATATTTTTGTGTTACACACACTATATATGTTAAGTAGAGGTTGAAAAGTTATGAATACTACGTTTTTTGTGTTTAATCTAATTACTTTTATAAGTAATGGTTGTTCAGCCAACGAAGCGTTTTTTAGAGTGTATGCTAAGTTTTGTAGAATTTCATCCATGGGGGGGTATAAAATAAATTCATTTATGTGCACATTTAGTGACTGTACACTCATCGGCCTGTAGATGGTGGTGTTGAGCGAAGGGTTGCTGGTTTAGGATAATACTGTCTGTCACACACACACATGCAGGAATATAAACAAACGCAAGCATGCACACACACTGACATCCACACGCACAGACACACACCCATACACACACACACATACAAATCCACATGCACAGACACACACACAAACACACACGCGCACACACATGTACGCACGCATACATACACACACAGACACACACACACACATACACAAACACACACACATACACACAAACACACACACATACACACATACACACACACACACACACACACACACACACAGACAGACATGCACATACTACTTTTTTTAGGTATATACATAAACACGCAATACAGCCAAATTGCTCCACGTCATTTATTTTTGTGGAAAGCCAGTGCAGGCCTGAGCGGCGGTCATATTTTGTACCGCCCTGCGGTTCATCTAGTTATTACCTTAACTCACAATGACCAGTGGCCACTGCATGTCTGTCATAGCAAAAACATCTCAGGTCATTAAATTTGCACAAAAGAGCGAGTTGAACGGTGTGAAGTGCGGATCGAAACAAAGCTGGATGTTAGTGAATGCCCATTTTAAGAGAAGTGCAAGAGGATTTGAAACCTCTAAGTCATGAAGGACAGAGGGCAACTTTAGGTCGTCATCTGAGAGCAGGGGATTTTCTTTATGTGAATGATATCCCAAAAAGCGGCATAACTTCCATATTGTGATGCTGAAGTCCCCTTTACTTCTTCTATCTAGTTGTCTAGTTATCTTTTTTCTCATACTGCTCATACTGTCAGGGTTATGTTCTGTTAAGTCTTTGTTTTCATTGTGTTCAGATTCTGTTTGCCTGTTTTTCCTTTGACCCGGTTTTCCTATTAGTTTCATTGATTTATCTAATTGACCTGTCCCTCGCTAATGAACTCATCGGCTCCTTTGTTTGCCCTCATGTATTAGCCCTCAGCTTCAGTTTGTTCCTTGTCCTGGATTGTTTGTTTTGAGTGTTTAACATTTATGTTAAAGTTATCTTCTATGTGTTTCCTTGTTTGAATCTACTATTAAAGACTCTTGAGTTTCTCCTTCTTCATGCTCTGTTACAGCCGTCTAACTATGACACACACATGTGCGCTTTGGTTCGATGAAGTTCTCAACGGGTTTCACAAACGCCAAATTGTGCTCGATATCTGTCTTCCTTCTTTTATCAGTTGACAGTTTTGCATGTTTAGTAAAGTTCGTTACTCTCTGATACTCACTGAAAAAAAGTGTGTTGGATTTACATGATTTAATCATACGTCAGTTCCATGTGAATCAATAAACTAAATTTGTTCCCATAACTGCTTCATCAAAGTTATCTCCAATTGATTATATATGGTACTGAGATCATTTAATTTATTCAATATTATAATTTATCACATCACTCACCAGTTTGATATATGCTAAGTCTGCTCCATGTTTTTCCAATGTTTTTCCCATAAAATTTAGATTTAGACCATGTGCCTGCAATGAATGCAGCTTCTTGAGTGTTTATAATATATTATAATGCTTTGTGTTAAAATCGCAATAAGTTACGTAAATTATAAATAAAATGATCAACTGAAGAAAAATGATCTGCAACAACATCAAAACCAGATCAGACACACTGATATTCATCAATACAATAAGAGAAACTACCAGGATATTTTAGGACACACTGAAGTAGTTTGCTGGAGAACGCTTCGGTTATGACTGAAGAGGGAATGAGCATTGAGTCGAGATTGACACTATGGGAACGCTTTGCGTGATGACGTCTTGAAGCACATGTAAAATCAGTCCAATGGTGTGGCAGAACGTCAGAGGCGGGTGACATCACGAACCAGGAAACTATAAAGCCTGCTCAAAAACAAAGAGCGCCAGCTTTGTAAAAGTCTGATGTAGTCACTGACAGGCATGTAGGAGATATGGCAAAGTGACGCAAGGCTTGTTCCCTCTTCAGGGAACCGAGGTTATAGTTGTAACCGAGGCATTCCCTTTCAAGGGAACACGTGTTGCGTCTAGATTGACGCAATGGTAATGTCTATACCAACGCCACACCATAGTGACAAGTGTCTGTCCAGTGTGAAATCATGCGAGCAGCACTAGGATGAGAGTACCTGAGACCCTAGTGTAGAGTCCAAGTTCAAAGAGTAAAACCTGACCATTGTGTGCGGTGAGGACCACCCTGCCACATCACAAACATCTTGGAGAGCAACTCCTGATATAAGAGTGTTAGAGGCATCCATACTCCTAGTAGAGTAGGAACAAACAGCCATAGGAGAAGGCTGTCCAGCCGACTCATAAGCAAGTGAGATAGTCTCGACCAGCCACTTGCTCATTCTTTGCTTAGATTCAGGGGACCCATGTTAGGGGGCCCGAAACATACAAACAGCTGTTCAGTTTTACGCCATAGGGCAGCTCTGTGGACATATGCATCTAGCGCCCGAACTGGGCATAGCAGATTATTATTTTCCTGGTCCCAGTTCTGGAAGGGAGGAGGACAAAGGGCCTGCAGCATAATAGATCTGGCCACGTTAGTGAGGACCTTTAGAACATAGCCTGGTCTAGGATGAAGGAACCCTTTAACCATGCCGGGTGCAAATTCCAAGCATGAGGGAGCAACTGACAGTGCTTGCAAATCTCCTATCCTTTTAAGTGAAGTGATAGCGAGAAGGAACACAGCTTTCAAGGTCAGGAACTTAGATGGAACCTCCTCCAGTGGCTTGAAGGGAGCCAGGGAAATGCCCTGAAGGACAATGGCCAGATCCCATGTCGGCACCCTGGTACAAGCTTTAGGCCTCAGCCTCAGAGTACCACGGAGGAAATGAGATACCAACGGGTCTTTCCCAAAGACATTACATCCAAAGGAATCAAAGGAATGTGGTAAGCACCTATGGCCGCCACATAAACCTTTAAAGTGGATGGGGATAGACCTGCAGTGAACCGCTCCTGCAGGAACTCCAGCACTGTACCAACCGGACAGTTAACTGGGTCCAACTGACGGTCACTACACCATGAAGTGAAAACTCTCCACTTCAATGCATAAAGTTTCCTCGTGGAGGGAGCTCTGGAATGTAGAGTGGTTTACAAAACCTCAGTTGAGAGACCTGACTCTATGAGCTGGGCCCCCTTAGAGGCCAAGCCCACAGGTTCCACAGTTCTGGTCGGGGGTGAACAAACGAGTCCAGTGGAGGCCCGTTGAGGAGAGACAACTAGATTGGGGAACCGTACTTGGCCCGACCATCCGGGGCGCTATAAGAAGTAGGCGAACCTGGTCACTGCGATATACTGTACAGCGATATACACACACAGACATACTGGGTTTGGGTTTGACTTTAACCATGCCAATGATTGAGCATCTGAGTACAATTTATAACACAGTAAAAGAGCTTCAGCAGATGAATGTGGATTCTGTTCAAAATAAGGAAATACAGAGAAGCGTGAGATCCATGAAAATGGAGAGAATTGTCAAACCTCTCAAACTGCATGAGCAACTAAAAGGCACAATCAATAGTCTATTACAAAATCTTGATCATTACAAAATCACAGTCAAAACACACACACACAACAAGTCAAAAGCAGAAAAAAAATCAAATCAGAAACTTTGAAAATGATTCCTCAGATGAGAGAAACAGCTGATCAATTTCAGGAGACTCTGAATTAAATGAAACATGCCAAAGAATATATTAACAAATTAGTTTAAAATCTGTTTAGAAATGATTGAACTGATCTGTCTGGTATTATTATCAATAATACTCTAAACTGAAATCTTTAAAAATGTGTGCATTTAATGATGTATAAAATCATGCAGAAAGTGTCCAGTCTTTGAAAGCAGTGAATTCTGAATTATAGAAGTTTACGTATTCTGGGATTGTCTACTGTACATCTGATGATTTCATGGCTAGAAACTCTCACATTACAGCAGAGCTTTTCTCTTATCAGAAAATAGTGACAATTAGGTCCATCTACTTTTAAATTACCTCCATGTTCTGCCAAGCCTGCACTTCACATCTGTCCTGCCGAGCCTGCACTTCACGTCATGCCCGCCAAACCAGAGACTGTTCACACCTGGTCAGCCGTGCCTGAACCCTCGTTTTTCGACAGGATGACCACCGTCTCACTTGAGTCCTAGTCTCTGGCCAAGGTGGCTGTCTCGCTGCCCGAACCCTCGCCCATGATGACCGCCACCATGCCGCCTGAACCCTCAAAGCCTGTCCCTGATCCTGTCCTTGAGACTAAGCCCCTTATTCCGCCCAAGAACATTTTTTGCGGGGGACTATAGGTTTCCGCTATGGCCGCCCGAAGGGTCGTCTTCCGCCCTGGTCTTCTGCTCAGCCTGACCCGCCCTGGTCTCCTGTACTGCCGGTACTGTCCTGGACGACCAAGTTTCAATTTCAAGTTTAGCTTAACAAACACAACATAATACCCTGAGGAAAAAGTCTTTAAAGTCATACTCAAGCACACTGTCACGGGTGGCTGTGTCAATGAAGCGCACAACGTAGGAGCAAACTCAAAACTTAATAGACTTAAAAGACTCAAAGTCTTTAATACATCCACAATGGAGTAACAGGGAATCACAGGGGAAATACAAAAACAACCACTACACAGTAACGTATATTTATATATTGTCTGTGATATATTGTTTGGTTAAGAGAAAATTTTCCACAACATGGACATTAAAGTCAAATCATGTCCGTTTTGACTTCTTTAAATCAAAGACCATGAAGGGCAGAAATGAACAAGGCAAAAAGTAACTAACTCAAAAACTGTTGATTAAACAACTCCAGAAATGGCGTCACCATTTTCACAGATTCACGTTTTGAAGTTGACTCAGAGATGATAACGGTATCGTTTTAAAAAAAGTGCACTTTGAAACCTGTTTAAAAGTATGCGTTCTGTAATGAATTATCTCTATGAAATATTAATAATCAATAATAACTAGTTATAATTAATTATGTATATTTGGATCAGTTAATATAATTAACTTAATATAGTAAAATTAATATTACAATCAACCCACCTGTTCATCTTGTGAACACTCAGCGTTAATTGTTTATTAATTATAAGAAATATTCAATTCTGGGGAAGGGAAATGTCTTTTCTTACTGTACAGTACTAAGAGCCTGTAGTCAAAATCTAAATTGTAAAATAAACCTCATTGCAAGCAGAGAATCAAAACCAAATACATATTGTGCACAAGTTTTATTAGCTAAATCACAAAAATAACTAAACAAACATACATACAGTTCATAGGAAAAATGGTGAGTGATGGAATGGAACTGGAAGCAGGAAATGGAACTATGTGTAACCCCTCACTTACTCCTCCTTTCAACCCTTCCGGAAAGGACCACACAGAGCTGAGCATGGTGTGTTTACAGGGAATCTGAGAATATGTGAAATGACACCAAACAGACATCAAATTCAGCTCATCCGGTCATGTAACATTCTCCTCAACAGCGTGCGTAAAACTCTTTCACCAATTCAACAAACAATAAATCACGTTTTTTTCACAATTAAGAGCTCAGTTTCTTTTTTCATTTTTTTCTGAACACAGAAAACGTAACATCATAAACATTAGTACATCATACCTGGGAATATGTGAAATGACACCAAACAGACATGAAATACAGCTCATCTGGTCATGTAACTGTCAAAAATAAATATACAGTAATTTTCTTGTGAAAATAAGCAACGAGAGATACAACAGATACCATGTGCTCCTAATGTACTCAACAATGAGTTCGGTATAAAACATCAATTATCTATCAACTCTATATCTCTTATGACTCAAATATGAAATAAAATAATTTTAAAAGAACAATTTTGACCTTAAAGAGAAATAAAATCATCCCTGACAACATTTTATTTCTGTTCGACCGGAGAGAGATTTTCCACCTACCATTCTCCTCGACAGCGTGCGTGAAACTGAGGAGAAAATGGCCGACTCCACTCTTAGCTTACCCTAGTCGCCTGTAGGTGTCCCCATATCCCTTTCTTTTAGATGCACTTAATACATTATATTCAACGAATACTTTAGGATTATTCTACAACATGAACAAACATTTTGGCATAATTCATTACAAATTTCTTTTACCTGTTACATATGGAAAATATCCATTTAACTATGAAAAGAACCATCAGCTTATCATTTTCAGAGCACCTCATTAAATTGACACTTGCATGGTCTGTGCACTGGGGACAATTCTTGAAGTTGTTGAAAAGGATGTTGATGGTTCGGTGAGTGTCAAATGTTAAGTTGCGATCATTTTCTTCTCTGCTGGATGGAGAAGATATGATGAACTTGCATGGTTAGTTCGACTCTGTTCTCATGGCTGGAGTGCAGATCGTGGCCTGCTGGCCCTGGGGCCTCATTTATAAACGTGGCGTACGCACAAAACGGGGCTGAAAATGTGCGTACGCCGCTTCCGACGCATAAGTTGTGATTTATAAAAACAAACTTGACGGAAAATTTGCGCACCTGCACGCAAACTCTGACCCATGCGTACGAACATTTTGGAGATGGAGCAGTTTGGCGACACCGATGGTGAGCTGGAGTTAAGCGTCTTTTTGTTGACTTTTAGACAGAAAATCTAAAGAAATACAAGATAATAGAAATAGAATTTCACTCACCAAGCCTGCCACTTGAAGCAAATATCCATCCGTTCTTAAATGTCCGCGCCAGCAGGCGCGTTGGGCCGTTTAGTTAAACTGACGCAGTTTAAATAAATAAAATAATGATTTAAACTGTTTTACTTCTGATATAAACATTTAGATTAAATATGCCATTCAAATTAATGGAGAACACTTAAACATGAAATCATTACTGAGAAGTTACAACATTTTTTATATTCAAATTCAATCAATAGAAATATTTGTTGTGGATGCGATGTTTTTGAACACTTTTCCTGTAGCATGCTGTGTTTTAATGTTTTAACCACAGAGATAATTGCTTATCATGATAATACAAGATTGTCTGAGAAAATAGTTTTGTGCAAATAATGCCCAAGGCCTATCTGTTTCCATTAAAAATATAAATCAATTAAAAATACTATTCGGCCAGTGGAAAAGATTAAATGTATTTTACTCTATTTGATTCATGTATTCAAAAACAAGGCAAGGATAGGCAAGTACATGATTTTTATTAATGTAATGTGTCTTGTACCGTTAAACGTTATCACGTGGATGAATAATCATATGCAAATGATATGCAGATGAGGATCTCCATAGTAACACTAGGCGTTGTAAGCTCCATATATGGTTATTTTGGGGAGGAGGCGCATGTGCGCACAATCTTCCGCTGACTGGGATTTATAAAGTGAATTCTGCGCAGGTTCTGGCGTACGAACGGTTTTATAAGTCTGAATATTTTTTTGCGTACGTCATTTTTGGCTTTCAGGCGCACGTACACTTTTAGTAAGGATCCTACACACAGTTTTATAAATGAGACCCCTGGGCCGGAGAGAGCACACAGGGCAAATGATGGGAGTTGCGATGGACTTCTTCTGCAGTGAAAGAAGATGTTGAACTCCTGAGGTTGTCCTTGATGCTGTTGTGGTTGCGCGAGTCCTCTCTCTCCTGAATGAGCACATGGCTGTTGTGAGTCGAGGCCTGCTGAGGCCACGATGGACAGCACGGCACCCTGAACATACAGAGAAGGCCAAGAGTTGATCGTTGCCCATTCAGTGATGGTAAGGTTGCAGTTTTCTTCTGAGTTGGATTGAAGAAAAGACAGTCTGACTCCTTTGGGACAGTGGAAGCATAGCAGGCGGTGGTCACATCCTGTCGGGGCATTTGGGCAATTAAACCAACTTATCTGATCATGGTCATGGTAACTAAGACCTTCTTGCCCTTGTTGGGGGGATGGGACCACAGATCCCAGAGTGAGTTTTAAATATTATTTGTTAAACTATAACAAATACTTGTGTCTGATTTGATTTAGTCGTTACAGTTCTCAGGCCACAAAACAATCATTGTTGCATTAATTTCCTGTTATTACTGTAAAGCGGCTTTGTAAAAAGCTCTATATAAATAAAGGTGACGAGACTTGACTTGCAACAACAACAAAACCAGATCAGATCAAACACACTGATATTCATCAATATAATAAGAAAAACTACCAGGATATTTCAGGACACACTAAATGAGTTTGCTGGAAAACCACCCAAAGGCAAAAGAGGAACGGGATAGTTTTGCAATAATTGACCATTATAGAGATGTGTAATTCTGTTGTTCCTTGTAAACTCATTTTGAAACTAAACTCTTGGGAAAATAAATAAATAAACAGAGCATATAAATATGAGCAGTATTTCAGTCAGAGCGAATCCCTCTTCAGACGCTCTTCACTCACTCCAGGTGGGCAGGAATATTCATACTTCTTTATTAATAGCAAATTATGATTATATTCCTATTACACACAGATGATTATATATTTTAGTTGTTTATTTATTTCACTAGTGTAGTTTTAGAAATTATGCAACTTCAGTAAAACTGACTAAATCTCACTATTTTTTTCTGCATGAATTAATTTAGTTAATTGATTAGTTCAAAATAAACATTTTAATCCAAAAAGATAAACTAATAGGATCTTTTCAAAAACAACAAATGATTTGGAAAGAAAAACGTACAGACAGTGTGTGGTTTTAATTCAGCAGGTGAAATAAAGATTGATAACTTTTGAATTGTAGATGTTTTTCTCATGGTGATTTTTCTCAGTGTGTTTGACAGATCTGAACACACACACAGACTGGTGACCTTATCAAGCAGTGTCTCTGATCACAGTGTTTGACATCATCCTTCAGTCCAGCGTGAGTCTTCATTTCATTTAGCAGTTTATGAGTCATGGCTTTTATCTTGGCATCATGGATTAATTAAATTAAAATTCTTTAATTTTCTAACATTGATGAGATTTCCTTTACTTTATTGTCACGTCATTGACCAACCTGATCTTACAGCAAATCGTATGAATTTTACGAGGTGGATAATTGTACGAATTCATACAACCTCACTCGTACGAATTTGTAAGATTTTTACTAAATCATACATATGTTACGAGTTTCCAAATCGTATGAATTAGCCGCCTCGTACACACTCGTACGAACTGGTCGTGAGATAGTGTTGTCATCGACACAAGTGTACAAGGAGTGAAAATATTTTATGCATTGATCCTTGCAGGAATACAGAACAAAGAATGTGACATTCAACTTCAATAAATACACAAACTCATTACATGCTTCTAGTATCTTCACTATAAATCAGACTATGGCCTCGTTTACACTGCAGGTCTTGATGCCCAATTCTGATTTGTTGCCTATATCCGATTTTTTTGACTGTCTGTTTACACGTTCTTTAAATTGTGACCCATATCTGATTCATGTGTTTACACTTGCCATAGGCTAGGCTACTATCTGAAACATACCGCGCATGCTTAAAGGGTTAAATTCTCTTGCACAAATGGACAAACACAAAATATGTTTCATGCTCTGCGATATGCAAAGTTGCCAAACACCACTTTTGAATAAGAAACAATGTCTATAAAACTCGTTAAAACTCCACGAATCACAAGCGTATCGGTGAGAACACTCGTTAAAACAACATACACACACCTGAACTTGACTGCACATCACATGACATTATTGATACTGCTTTCTTTCGTAATGCAACGGACCGATCTACGGCACATAAATTGTAGGCTACTTACACAACATTGACATGGAGTTGCGCTCAGGAGTAGAGCAGCTGTGGACAATTTTCTTTTTCTTTTTTGAGCGGCTGCGGACAAATTCTTTCTATGCACACACAATATTACATCACAATCTGCGCGTATGTTTTAAAAATATAATTGAACATGTAAATAGTCCTAGCACTTTTTAAATTTAAATAGCCCACTTAAAGTGTTTATTACAAATAAATTACTAATTGCTTAAAATGAATAAATGTAAATGAACAAAAATTTTCGTTAAATTTACAATCATGTAAAAAAAAGTGAAAACACTTCCCGTGCCCCTCTCCACATTCCTCTCCTACGATGACACAACGTTTCGTCGGGCCCATCCGTCCCTTTGCAGATGCGCGTCGGGGTTTCTCTCGTCATTAAACCGCGGAGACGTTGCCTAATGCCTCAGAAAATCCGATCTGCCTGTTTACATGACAGTCGCATTGGCACATATCCGATTTATTTCCACATATGAATGAGGCCTGAAACCGATCTGGAAATATCCGAATGCATGCGTTTTTTTCCTGTTTACACTGTCATAGAACACATCCGATCTGTGTCACATGTGAGCAAAAAATCGGAATTGGGTCACATTTCACTGGCAGTGTAAACGGGGCCTAAGACATACACTGATTTAAAGTTATCACTTTACTTCTGTTTGCAGCAGTTACAGCAACAGACATGGCATTTATCTGGTCATGGATATCTTCATGGTGGTCTTCAGGTCAGAACACACACACTTGAAATACAAACACGACACCTAGTGGTTATCGCAGCACTATATACATATATTGTTAGTTATGTACGGTGACCGGGAGGGGACATGTTCGGTTCACTTATTTTTGTCGTGGCCACAACATATAAACTCGTGGGAACGTCATATTAAGTCGTGGCCACAAGATCATTTTGTTGAGGTAACGACATCATTATGTCGTGGCCACGCGATGCAAAGTCGTAGCCTCGAGATCATATGTTGAGGGAACGATATATTTTTCTCGTGGCCACGACTTCATATTTTGAGAGAATGACAGATTTGTCGTGGCCACGAGTTGAGGGAGCCACAGCGGCCAATACTGTAACCGTATAGCATTGACTGGGCTACAGCAGAGATGGAGATGACAGAAGAAATCACATTTTACTTTAAATTAGGAATGTCATATAAAGATATAGTGCGGTCTTTGGCATTAAGACATGGGTACGTTATAAGTGAAAGACACTGAAGCGCATTGTCGCACGCATATTTAGGGACCGTCTCAAAATGACATGCGACATTGGCATAAACGTTTCTAACTTCAATAGCATTTGAAGACAATGACTTACAGTCATAAAACCAACTGTACATTGTTCACCCAGGTCTCATGTATGATGCACACCTTTTAGATTTTTGATATTTATGACAATAAACTGCTAAATCATATGCAAATATTGCTATGTATTTCACTATTGCCACATACCTGACACCTAGATGAACAATGTACAGTTGGTTTTATGACTGTAAGTCATTGTCTTCAAATGCTATTGAGCTTTAAATATGGTCATATTCTGTATATGATCCCACACAGTAGTGAAATGCATAGCATTATTTGCATATGATTTAGCAGTGTACAAACATATTAAAGGTGTGCATCATACATGAGACCTATATGAACAATGCACAGTTGGTTTTATGACTGTAAGTCACTGTCTTCAAATGATATTGAGCTTTAAATATTGTCATGTTCTGTATATGATCCCATACAGTAGTGAAATACATAGCAATTTTTGCATATGATTTAGCAGTTTATTGTCATAAATATCAAAAATCTAAAAGGTGTGCATCATACATGAGACCTGGGTGAACAATGTACAGTTGGTTTTATGACTGTAAGTCATTGTCTTCAAATGCTATTGAAGTTAGAAACTTTTATGCCAATGTCGCATGTCATTTTGAGACGGTCCCTAAATATGTGTGCGACAAAAAAGTCTAAGAATGCGCCTTCATGTGTCTTTCACTTATAACGTAGGTTACCCATGTTTTAATGCCAAAGACCGCACTATATCTTTATATGACATTCCTAATTTAAAGTAAAATGTGATTTCTTCTGTCATCTCCATCTCTGCTGTAGCCCAGTGACGGTACGGTTACAGTATTGGCCGCTGTGGCTCCCTCAACTCGTGGCCACGACAAATAGATGTCGTTCTCTCAAAATATGAAGTCGTGGCCACGAGAAAAATATATTGTTCCCTCAACATATGATCTCGAGGCTACGACTTTGCAGCGCGTGGCCACGACATAATGATGTCGTTACCTCAACAAAATTATCTCGTGGCCACGACTTAATATGACGTTCCCACGAGATATTATGACGTTCCCACGACTTAATATCACGTTCCCACGAGTTTATATGTTGTGGCCACGACAAAAATAAGTGAACCGAACATGTCCCTTCCCGGTCACCGTAGTTATGAATTATTTGAGTAATCTTTTAAAATGCTTAATGTCTCATACAGGTGAATTAAGACAAGCAGAAGAGTAAGTAGGCTATTTATTGTTCAAAGCTTTGACTTTATCTTTATTAACTTTATAATCAACTGATTATTATAAATATGAGTAAATCATTTACAACAAGGTTTCATTTGTTAACATTAACTACATTAGTTAACATTAACTATTATTACAACATTTATTAATCTTAGATAAAGCTGCAGTTTTTCGGTTCAAAATGATCCAAACATTTTTTTGAGCAAGTACATAACCAGCCAGTGTGCAAAACTCTCTGCTTGCCGTAGCTCGATTCAACACGGTAAGCTTGTAATAATGTTTTTAATTCCGCGGGAAATTCAAGCATGTCTGCGTCATTACATCACATCTGTACACATAAAGAAGAGTCTCGACTAGTCGGCTATGAGTGTGAGGATGCTGGAGGTGGAGATTTATAGCCTTTTCTCACAGCACTTGATATAATTACACTTATCAATTTGATAGCGGATCCAGAAAGCTTAAAACGACAATCACCAATGACAACTGGAGATTCACCCGATGTAAAACGCGAAAGACTTCAGGCTTTGGAGAAAAAAAAAGAGACTGCAACCGGCCCGTGCGAACACAAGGATAATATCGGGAGGGCATTAAATGTAGTCACACAATGCTGATGATGTTAAAATTAACAATTTTAGAAAAAAGTATAATTTGCACGGTTTGGCGTGATATGATAAGCGATCGTTAGATTTAATCAGCGTGATTTACTGCAATGCTTTTTTCCCCTTAGTTGGGCAGAACAAAAGTGGATGTTACTTGTTCAGACGACATTTTCCAGTGAAAACTCTTATGTTGTAGCCTGGCAAGCCAGACCTACATCAAGATGTTAGGTCTGGCAACTCTCCATAGACACGGCTCAATTCGACGGGCGTGTTTTTCAAATTCCTCTGCACGCAATAGGACAGCGCTTCAACCAACCAAAACGTTTTCCCGACAGCGGAGCTAACGTTAGCTAATAGATTCAACTTTTGAATCTGACTGGCAAAACTACGAACACATATTCCTTTTTTAAGAATGACTTGAGTGCTGTTCTTTGCTCTTTTCTCAAATAAAAACTTAACTCCAAGTCCTCCACAGTCACCGCCTGCAAAGCCGATTAGAAAGACTGTTTGCCAGCAGCCGCCATTCTTTGTTTTCAAGCAAGATAGCAGGGAACCGTCGCAACTCTGTCGTCATTATGTTAAGCCCACCCTGTACACGACATGATTGGCCTGACCCAATTTAGGTTTTTACAGCTCGAAAGTCAACGGAGAGTTGCTAGACTACCCTGGCTGCAAAATAAATTTTGCTGCCGCTAGGGTGCGTCTAGATTTCTAGGCTACTTATGTTGGTCATACTTCCAAAAAGTAGAATCTGTGATTGCGAATGACAGGATCCACACCAGCGGCGACTGACAGCCGCACATTCTCCTCAAAACATTGGAGATTGTGCCGAGACACAACCCACGTAAAGTTGATAATTCCGTGAATAACTGCAGTTGCAGATTTCGAACAGAGATGGCGACACAGAGGAAAAACTATGGACTGCAGCTTTAATTTCAACATTTTTAAAATGAATAGTTACTCATCAAGTGGAAGTTTATATGGACAGTGTAACTTATACTGTATTTAGCAGCTCCTGCAAACCACAACATGATTGTGTTCACAGCAAATCACATTTCATTTACACACACACAACTCTATATATGAATTAAATTATGAGATAATAATATAATAGCCTACTTGTAGATACTTTAAGCCGGCTGTTTTTACATAGATCATTACATTATAGCATGAACGATGCATAAAACTAATGATTCTAGTTCAGTGAGTTGAATGCAATGATGTACACTACCGTTCAAAAGTTTGGGGTCAGTAAGATTTTTAATGTTTTTAAAATAAGTATATTCTGCTCACCAAGGCTGCATTTATTTGATTAAAAATACAAACAAAAGCAGTAATATTGTGAAATATTATTCCAATTTAAAACCGCTGTTTTCTATGTGAATATACAGTAAAGTGTAATTTATTCCTGTGATCAAAGCTGAACTTTCAGCATCATTACTCCAGTCTTCAGTGTCACATGATCCTTCAGAAATCATTCTAATATGATGATTTGATGCTCAAGAAACATTTATGGTTATTATCAATGTTGAAAACAGTTGTGTACAAATTCTTTTCAAATTATTTGATGAATAGAAAGTTCAAAAGAACAACATTTATCTGAAATATAAAGCTTTTGTAACATTTAAATTTTATTTTAAGAATTTGTATTTTATTTTTGGGGGAAAGAAATAAAATAAATCAATTTTATTCATCAAGGTTGAGTTAAACTGATCAAAAGTTACAGTAAAGAAATGTATAATGTTAGAAAATATTCTATTTTAAATAAATGCTGTTCTTTTGAACTTTCTATAATAATCATAAATGTTTCTTGAGCATCAAATCATCATATTAGAATGATTTCTGAAGGATCATGTGACACTGAAGACTGGAGTAATGATGCTGAAAGTTCAGCTTTGATCACAGGAATAAATTACACTTTACTGTATATTCACATAGAAAACAGCGGTTTTAATTTGGAATAATATTTCACAATATTACTGATTTTGTTTGTATTTTTAATCAAATAAATGCAGCCTTGGTGAGCAGAATATACTTATTTTAAAAACATTAAAAATCTTACTGACCCCAAACTTTTGAACGGTAGTGTTCATCTGAGACGGAGAGAAGTTATCAAGAGAAGGACATACAAACTAGAACACAGCCTCTATTAGCCAATGAATTAACTAATGTTAACAAAGGAGCCTTTATTGTGGAGTTTTATAGTGTTGTTAGTTTGCTATAGTGCAAAAGTACAGCATGACAATTACAATGTGCATAATGGTTCATATAATATGTGCCATTTGGCTGTTAAACCATAAAACAGGCAAAACAAATATTCAGTGCTGTCTACTTATGAAAAATGTTTTGATATTTCAGGGAATTGCAAAAAAGCGTTAATGAACTGAAGTTCAAAACTCAAATTCTCATTGATAAACTAAAGGAACTGGATTTGACTAAAAGCCGAAGTCAAATTAAGGAGATCACAGATTATTTCACGAACTCAATCAAGATTGGAAGTCTGAGTAAACCTTATGACACCATAAAAAGGCTTCAGAAGGGTTCTGCAAAACTGAAGAAAATTGACGAAACTCGCAAACTGCATGAGGACCTAAAAAAAGCAAGGGATGATCTATTAGTAAAGATTGCTGATTACAATGTCACACGTGAAAACAAGACAAAAGCAGAAGAATGTATTCAGACGATGAGAGACAAAGCTGTTGAATTTAAGAACAGTTTGAATTACATTTAAAGTGGCAACTAATAAATCCTGCAGAAAGTGTTCACTCTTTGAAAGCAGTGAATTCTGAATTATAGAAGCTTTCATATTCTGGTATTTTCTACTGTAGATCTGATGATTTCAGGGCTAGAAACTCTCACATTACAGCAGAGCTTTTCTCTTACCAGAAAATAGTGACGAAAATGAGGTCAAATGTATTTTCTTTCTTTTTTACATTGAGTTTGTAATATGTGATTAAATTTTACTTACAAAAATTAGGTTTTTGAAAGATTTCATTTTATTTTTTAATGAGCAACTGTTTGATTTTTCTGATAATTTTTCTGGTTCTGTATGACCTTGGATAAACTCTATTTGTCTTTGTAAATGAACCACTTGCTCTGGAGTTTAGATTCTGTTTATTTCTTGTGAAATTATTTAGGCATTCATTTTGATTGCCCTTTTTGTTGTATATGTTACTGTTTTGTAATGCAATGTAAAATAAAAACTATAATCTTGCTTTCCAGCTGATGTAGATGTCAATACCAAAATATCCATTAATAAATAAATGTACATCTGATCTCACCAACATATTCACCAAACTGTGTGATCTTTTATAAGTAAGCATATAGGAAGGTATTTGAAATAAATGAAGCTAAAATTAACAAATTTTTGTTTACAATATTCAATCTTGTAACTGTTCTTGGTGTACGGGATGGTTTACTGAAAATGTTTTTATCAAACAGATTAAAACCATTATAAAATTCTCCATGATTATTTAATATATTAGTATATTAATCAGTAACATTTTTGAAGAGGAATTTACTCTGTAAGATATTGAGTTGTTAATAAAAATATAGTTTAAAAATGTTTCAGGAACATCATTCTAACCTAAAAAAAATGTTTCACTAACATTAAGAAAACTGGACATTGTAATGTTCCCATAAGCAGAACAATGTTTGGGAAAGGTTCTGTTAGCTGTGGAGTTCGTCTCTCCTGCTCTCGAGCTTCATCTGGTGGACATTAAACAGCTGTGATGAAACATGCTTATTAGTCTGATATCAACAGCTTTAAGATACATTTACAATAAATACAACTAAAAACACACTAATGCAGATAACTGGGAAGAAAAGTAAGTTAAGAAGGAGCATCACTATAAAGAGTTATCAGATACTAAACAGACACTCTACTAATATTATAATGAGAGTTATTTGACACATGTGCAACATTTCAGTTGTTGGCGAAATTAAAGTTTTTTTTAAGACCACAGAAGCAACAAATCATGTCAGATATCAAGTGGAAATCCTGGGATGGAAGTAAGCAGAAAGCACACAACTACTCTACACCCCATAATAAATATCTTCATCCCTTTCAAGTTTTTGCATTACAGTGTCATGTTATTGACATTTTATTATTTTATTATTAATATTACCTTAACTCACAATGACCAGTGGCCACTGCATGTCTGTCATAGCAAAAACGTCTCAGGTCATTAAATCTGCACAAAAGAGCGAGTTGAACGGTGTGAAGTGCGGATCGAAACAAAGCTGGATGTTAGTGAATGCCCATTTTAAGAGAAGTGCAAGAGGATTTGAAACCTCAAAGTCATGAAGGACAGAGGGCAACTTTAGGTCGTCATCTGAGAGCAGGGGATTTTCTATACTGTGAATGATATCCCAAAAAGCGGCATAACTTCCATATTGTGATGCTGAAGTCCCCTTTACTTCTTCTAGTACGTCTGTTTTCTCAACAACTCTCATTCTGTTTGCCTGTTTTTCCTTTGACCCAGTTTTCATGAGTTTCATTGATTTATCTAATTGACCTTTCCCTCGCTAATGAACTCATCGGCTCCTTTGTTTGCCCTCATGTATTAGCCCTCAGCTTCAGTTTGTTCCTTGTCCTGGATTGTTTGTTCTGAGTGTTTAACATTTATGTTAAAGTTATCTTCTACGTGTTTCCTTGTTTGAATCTACTATTAAAGACTCTTTTGAGTTTCTTCTTCTTCATGCACTGTTACAGCCGTCTAACTATGACACACACATGCATGTGCGCTTTGGGTCTATGAAGTTCTCAACGGGTTTCACAAACGCCAAATTGTGCTCGATATCTGTCTTCCTTTGTTTATCTGTTGACAGTTTTGCATGTTTAGTTGTGGATCTGTAAAGTTTGTTACTCTCTGAAAAAAAAAAGTGTGTTGGATTTACATGATTTATGTCAGTTCCATGTGAATCAATAAAGTAACAAACAAAATTTGTTCCCATAACTTATTCAAATTAAGTGATTTTACATCTCCAATTGATTATATGATATTGACATCATTTCATTTATTCAATATTATAATTTTATCACATCACTAGTCAGCTTGATTTATGCCAAGTCTGCTCCATGTTTTTCCAATGTTTTTCCCGTAACATTTAGATTTAGACCATGTGCCTGCAATGAATGCAGCTTCTTGAGTGTTTATAATATATTATAATGCTTAGCATTAGTATCACAATAAGTTATTTAAATTATAAATAAAATGATCAGCTGAAGAAAAATGATCTGCAACAACACCAGAACCAGACCAGATCAGACACACTGATATTCATCAATACAATAATATTTCAGGACACACTGAAGGAGTTTGCTGGAAAAGCAGTTTTTCCTGGAAAACTTGGCATACTGTGAAAGAGAAAATAACCCGTTTCAAGGCAATCCCCCAGACAAGTGAACCCAAACTGAGCCGGATAGTTTTGCAATAGTAGAACATTAGACCTGGGCTCCAGCAATTGATGGTGAGTTGACTGGATTTTCTTTGGTATTTCTACAGAAACTACAAGTGACCGGCCTGGTACTTCCTAATATCACTTAATCCAGATAGCACTGACTACGCCACCTTGGAAATTGCAGCCAAGGAAATATGAAATGAACACAGGTTCGGTGGTGCAGTGAAAAGACAGAGTTGCGTCATCCAGTAAACAAATGAATCATTTTATTTAAAATGATAAATATTCCACTGGCATCATTTAATCATGGTATAAATCACTGGCAAGTTTATTATAATAATATTAGCAATATCACAATGTTAAAAGAACATTCCTCCAGACCCGCCTGATTCAAACACTGAATCACATCAAACCAAACATCACAAATGAAAAATACTGTACCGTTCCCACCAAATAAAGCAAAAAATAAATAAATAATAATAATAATAATAAAAAGAATAGAAACTGCAAGGCTAAAGCTTACCTTAGGGGTGGCAAACTAGCTGTAATAAATTGTGCTCTCAGCCTCTTATTTGTGCACGGCAAACAAAATAGCAAGATGTGCTCAAACCCTGGTGCTCCAAACTCACAGCAAATGTGCTTCACCCGGGTGACTAGCCTCCCTTCGACACACTCAGCCTTGACTCCAACCAAAAGAGAAATTAGTGGGTGCGGTACAAGGGCCAGTGACAAATACGGTTTTAAACTGATAAATTAAAATAGGTTAAAACTGCACATCAAAGTAGTTATCATTATGGGGATGTTTTTTACTTATTACTAATATCTCAATTTTAAACAATGTATTTTAAGCGGTTTAACTGAGAATCATGCGACGACACCAGTCAAAATGTCATACGGGATGACGTTAATGCATTTTCTAAATATAATGGTATTAACTTTTCAAATCAATAACACTTAATGAATATAAAGTGATGCAGTAAACAATATTTAGAGCGCATGAAAAAAAACACAACCATTTTTTCTCATTATATTGTGATTTCTTTAAATGTGACCCTACTTGTTCAAGTTCTTTACCCACATTTTAACACTGCAATGTGGTTTAAAATGCAAAATGTCTGAAAATGTTTTACAGGACTTGGTATCATGTTATTATTGTTTCCTCAACTCCATGAAGTGAAATTATGCATTTCAATGGAAAAAAAAAAACAGCATTATCCCGCCTGACTTAAATTGTTACTCTGACACCATATGAATTGTCAAATGTTTGGAATAACAAGTAGGACTGTGTGCGGCACAGCTTCCCCTTTATATTGTACAGCAGACCAATTAAATTAGGCAGAATAACTTTTTATATGTTTGGTTGACTGTGTTTCATTTTGATAATGAGCAGTCTGCGATATGAAGCAACGGCAGAACTGATCTCATACTATGTTGTGTGAGAGCGCGATGCGCGAGCGCCATCTCTTGGATTTGTTCCACTGCTGGTAAATAACTTAATACTCTGTTATTTATAGTCATACAGATAATATGACATCATTCGAAACAGTAAAATGTATATTTTTATTTGTGTACATTCAAAATGACTACAAAATATCATGTCATTGAAAAATAAATAAAACAACATGATGAGCTGCTTTAGCGCGTCTCGGTCTCTTTAGATCTTTCTGGCGCTCACCAAAAATGAACCAAAATACAGAGAATAGCCTTCTTGGCGCGCCTACTTTTGAAAATCAACATTTAGATTATTTAACGTTATAACGTTGCATTATATATGCCTGAGTCACTTTGGAATAAATCACAGCGTGTTTCATGATAAAACGTGACAGCCTATACAGTCCAGAAAATAGGCTATAGGTTATAGCAAATTCAGACCAACTGCTGGTCTACACAGAGAAAAAGCCCTTTCTAGGCTCTTCTGTTGTACCGAGCCATTCGTTAGTCTAGTTGTTTGATGAGAAAATTAAATGTAGCCTAGTTGCAATACACGCGTTTTGTAAGCTCCGTGCAACTGCTGCAGCGGACTATTAGGCTATTATATTAGAAATCTAATACTCAAGCTGTTTTCTCATTTTTCTACTCTTAATATTAAATAAAAAAAACGACTGAACGAAAGATACACGGATTCTCTTGAACCACCACCGCGTTTGCGGCAGAAAACTACTGCAGTGCTGCCAAAATGCTCTGTTCGACTTATCTGAGATCCTTTACTCTTCCCTGTGGATGACCTGTGACCTACTTTCTGTAAGATCTGAATTTTTGAACTTGAATTGAATTTTTGAACTTGAATTTTAGAAAACTGAATTTGAAGTTCCGAATTTCTTCATCTTGAAAACTTGAATCTGTATTTTTTTAAACTGAATATTTGCAGTATACGAATTCAGAACAAAAAAACTAGCTGTTTGAAAATACATGTCTATAAAATTCAGCCATAAAAACATTTCAATTTGTTAAATTTCAAATGTTCAATATTCGTTTAAAAAAAATCAAATTCAGAACTATTTAAACTACCACCTAAAATTCAATTTTGTTAGATTACACTTGCAAATAATTCAAATTTACACAATTCAAATCGGGATGAATTTTAGAAAACTGAATTTGAAGTTCCAAATTTCTTCATCTTGAAAACTTGAATCTGTATTTTTTTAAACTGAATATTTGCAGTATACGAATTCAGAACAAAAAAACTAGCTGTTTGAAAATACATGTCTATAAAATTCAGCCATAAAAACATTTCAATTTGTTAAATTTCAAATGTTCAATATTCGTTTAAAAAAAATCTAATTCAGAACTAATTAAACTACCACCTAAAATTCAATTTTGTTAGATTACACTTGCAAATAATTCAAATTTACACGATGGGTGGGTGGGTGGGTGGATGGATGGATGGATGGATGGATGGATTTAGTTAGAAAAGCATACATCTAGCTTACACATTTACCCAAATTATCATACGCCTGTTTAACCGAAGCTAATTTGGGTGTGTTTCTCCATCCCCAATGTCACTTCTCTGTGTTTTACGGCCCTGACGAGAACGTCGCTCTCCTCGGCTGTGAACCGCTCCTGGCGTGCGCCTGGCAAATCCGCCATTATAATAGCAATCTGCCATGGAACAAGCGCGCCTGCTCTTAAAGGGAATGTGAGATGTCGCTCTGATTGGTTTATTTCACGTTACACCCAAACCACACCTATGAATAATGAAGCTACTTCAGACCAACCCATTTTAGATTTGCGTCGGGCGCAAGAGTCATTTATCCCGCCAGTATAATAGCAACAGCGCCCAAGACCCGCCCACAAAGTTACTTGCGTTTCGCGCTTGATACTTGCATTTCAGACCGTTAAAATAGGGCCCTTAGTAATTTCACTAAAATGTACTGTTTTTCCACCTCGATAAGCTCCAACTCCAACATGATCCGCTCTCTTTCAGTCGCTTAGTAGCCTAAACTCAAAACAGCCGCGAGGAATCTAAACACAGTGGAACATTAAAACCCGCTCCCGCCAACTAGCGTTTCGGCAGTGTAACTGCAGAGCAACACAGACACAACGCAGAAGTATAAATGCTCACGACGGCGTCGCCTACGTGCGTAGCCTACGACGTACACTACGGCGTACACTCGACGCAGAAGTGTAAATTGGCCTTTAACCTGAATAGTCCTGTGCCATGAACAACAAGGTACTGGATGCGGCAGTTCATCGGATTCAGTGAAATCTATGAGGCTGAATCCAGCTTCTTATTCGCAGCTTCTTATTGATCCGTTCCACCTTAAATGACGCGAACTTCCGCGTTTTAGCTGGCTTCTTATTGACGCTCAACTTAGGGACCGTGCGGTTTTTCTATTTTCCGCGTTTTTAAAGGGATTGTGTTACTTTTGTGTCTATTTTCAGAATAAAAGAATAATAAAAATGTTTAAATGCAAACAATACTGATATGACTGTAAAAATATAATTAGACCAACATCATTCTTTAATTATTGCAAATAACATCAGTTGAATGCATTTATAAATCAATTAAATAAAAAAAAATAAAACAATTATTACATATTTCAATTTCACGAGGTAACTAGAGATCATGTCCAGCTTGGATCCAGCCTCTTATGAAGACTTCAGATGACCCAGCACCTTTGAATAGATGAAACCTACCCCTGCAAGGACTCCAGGACATCAGACATGGATGATTATACAAAATGATCATTTTATCATTGCTTTAACATGCACATTCATTTTGCTTAAATGCATATATGATATTTGTAAATACTATAATTTGTGGTATCTTATAACTACTTTCTAATATCATCTCATAAAATACTATATAAACTCTAAGCACTTTTTACTGTAGAATTATTTTTTAAGGAAGCTTTGAACATGGCACTTTACACACTGCACAATAAGCCGCCTATTGCATTTTCTGCCCATCGGTGCTGTTTCTCGGCCGCCTCAGAGGGCGCGTTGAAGTGGACATGAGCCCATTATAGTAGAGCTACTACTCTAACGAAATCCAAATTTTGAGCAATTATTACTGTGAAACTGAAGCCTTGAACTTGACATTATACACAATGCACAAATAACCGCTTAATGCGCCGTCAGCCCAATTAATGGTGCTGTTTCTCAGCCGCCTCAGAGGGTGCGTTAAAATGGACATAAGCCCATTATAGTAGAGCTACTACTCTAACGAATTTCGTGGCGCGGTTTCTCGGCCGCCTTGTTTTACACAGTCTGCGATGTGCGCTTTGATTCGATGAAGTTCTCAACAGGTTTCACAAACAAAAAATTGCGCTCAATATTTGTCTTCCTCCTTTTAGCAGTTTACCAAGTTGCATGTTTAGTTGTGGATCTGTAAAGAACGTTACTCTGATACTCACTGAAAGTTTTGGATTTACATAATTTTATCAAACATGAAATCCACATGAATCAAAAACAACACAAAAATAATTTGTTCACATAACTTCAACATCATCAAATTAAGTTGTTTTGAGTGATTGAGTGATTCAATATTGATACTTGACCAGATTTAATTTATTCAATAGTATAATAGTATAAGATTATAAGATACTTGCCAGCAAATTAGTCAAGCTGTTAATGATCAGTAGAACATTTTAGCATGATGATCCTAAGTCTGCTCCTTAAGTCATGCAGCAGAACTATAAATGTTTTGAGCGCAACATTTAGATTTAGACCACGTGCCTGCAATGACTGCAGCTTCTTGAGTGTTTATAATATAATGCTTTGCATTAGTATCACAATAAGTTGCGTAAATTATCAAGAAAATGCTGAACTGAAAAAAAAGAAAGATCTGAGACAATACCAAAACCAGAAACCAGATCAGACACACTGATTTTCATCAATGCAATACGAGAAACTACCAGGATATTTCAGGACACACTGAAGGAGTTTGCTGGAAAAGCAGTGTTTCTGGGAAAACTTTTTCCCCCTTCCTCACATTTACATTTTATTCACAAGTTCACACATATATACAATTAGAGGGAGTAAAGTTTAATGCATATTTGGCGTGCTGTCTGGGGGGAGTTCGGCCCGAACCCAGAGTACTCCCCCGTATTTAAGTGGTTAGGACTATAAGCGTGGAAAAAGGGGTGGTGGAGGGATGCTGCTAATCTGTCAATGGATTGAAGTGAGACTGGTGAGTGAATATATACCTCTTACCATTGATTGCTGAGTGTTCTCCATTTGTGTTAATATCTGAATGTGCTCCTCCTAAACTTAGTTAACAAAACATAATTTGTTATTATAATATTGAGGTTTATTTTTCCTCTTTCTTCAGTATGTAAAACATTCTGGAATTGTATGTTTTATGATGGGACCTTGAACCTTTTATGGACTTGAAAGGACCATTACAAATATTATCCTGATATTGTTATTTTTTTTTCTCTTCTCCTCTTACTTTTCTCAGACTATTGGGAGAGTAACCACTTATATGACATTAGCAGTATACTGTATGAACAACTTAACTGTATGTGATACCCCTAGTGACCTGTTTGTTCTGTTCTTTTGAATGTGAAATTATATATATATATATATATATATATATATATATATATATATATATATATATATATATATATATATATATATATATAGTTTAGCATGTGTTTTCCTTGTTTGAATCTACTATTAAAGACTCTTTTGAGTTTCTCCTTCTTCATGCACTGTTACAGCCGTCTAACTATGACACACACATGCATGTGCGCTTTGGTTCGATGAAGTTCTCAACGGGTTTCACAAACGCCAAATTGTGCTCGATATCTGTCTTCCTTTTATCAGTTGACAGTTTTGCATGTTTAGTTGTAGATCTGAAAGTTCGTTACTCTCTGATACTCACTGACAAAAAGTGTGTTGGATTTCCATGTCAGTTGACAGTTTTGCATGTTCACCCAAAGGCAAAAGAGGAACCTGACAAAGAACCTGTTTTGCACTATTAGAACGTTATACATATGTTGTTCCTTGTAAACTCATTTTGAAACGAAACTCTTGGTAAAAAATAAATAAATCAATGGATCATATAGATATGAGCAGTATTTCAGTCAGAGCGAATCCCTCTTCAGACGCTCTTCACTCACTCCAGGTGGGCAAGAATATTCATACTTCTTTATTTATAGCAAATTATGATTATATTCTTATTACACACAGATGGATATATACAGTATTTTAGTTATTTATATACAAATATTAAAAAGAAAGTGATTCACTTTTATTTTTCTAAAAAAGGAAATTAATTATTTTGTTAAAATCTACTTTGAAATTACTTTTATTTCACTAATGCAGTGTTTTGAAATGATACGAGTCTTCATTAAAACAGACTAAATCTGACTGACTTTTTTTACACGAATTCGTTTAGTCAATTGATTAGTTAAAAATAAACATTTTAATTTGATTTTTTTTTAAATTTAACTAATAGGATATTTTCAAAAACAACAAATGATTTGGAAATAATTCAGATTAATGATTTTGAAACCGTACAGTCAGTGTGTGGTTTTAATTCAGCAGGTGAAATAAAGATTGATAACTTTTGAATTGTAGATGTTTTTCTCATGGTGATTTTTCTCAGTGTGTTTGACAGATCTGAACACACACACAGACTGGTGACCTTATCAAGCAGTGTCTCTGATCACAGTGTTTGACATCATCCTTCAGTCCAGCGTGAGTCTCCATTTCATTTAGCAGTTTATGAGTTATGGCTTTTATCTTTGCATCATGGATGAATTCAATTGAAAATCTTTAATTTTCTGACATTGATGAGATTTTTACTAGGTGGATAATTGTACCAATTCATACAACCTCACTCGTACGAATTTGCAAGATATTTGCTAAATCATACATATGTTACGAGTTTCCCAATCGTATGAATTAGCCGCCTCGTACTCACTCGTACGAATTGGTCGTGAGACAGCACACAAGGAGGTATCTTATCACATCAATAAGTGTACAAGGAGTGAAAATATTTTATGCATTGATCCTTGCTGGAATACAGAACAAAGAATGTGACATTCAACTTCAATAAATACACAAAATCATTACATACTTGTAGTATCTTCACTATAAATCAGACCATGACATACATTGAGTTAAAGTTATCACTTTACTTCTGTTTGCAGCAGTTACAGCAGCAGACATGGGATCATGGTGGTCTTCAGGTCAGAACACACACACACACTTGTAATACAAACACGACACCTAGTGGTTACTCCAGGATACTACAATACTTCTATCACAGCACTACAGTATAAATATTGTTCGTTATGAATTATTTGAGTAATCTTTTAAAATGCTTAATGTCTGATACAGATGAATTGAAACAAGCAGAAGAGTAAGTATTTCTTGTTCAAATCTTTGACTTTATCTTTATTAACTTTATAATCAACTGATTATTATAAATATGAGTACATCATTTACAACAAGGTTTCATTTGTTGACATTAATTAACTACATTATTATTACAGCATTTTATTCATCTTAGTTAAAGCTGCAGTCCGTAACTTTTTGGGGTTCAAAATTATCCAAAATAATTTGAGCAAGTACATAACCAGCCAGTGTTCAAAACTCTCTGCTTGCCGTAGCTCGATTCAAAACGGTAAGCTTGTAATAATGTTTTTAATTCCAGTGGTACTGGTGGATTTCCGCGGGAAATTCGAGCATGTCTTTGCGTCATTACGTCACATCTGTCCACATAAAGAAGAGTCTTGGCTAGTCGGCTAGGAGTGTGAGGATGCTGGAGGTGGAGATTTATAGCCTTGTCTCACAGCACTTGAAATAATTAAACTTATCAATTTGATGGCGGATCCAGAAAGGTTAAAACAACAACGTTAAAATGTTAAAACAGTGACAACTAGAGATTCACCCGTTGTAAAACGCAAAAGACTTCGGACTTCGGAGTGGCTACAGAAAAAAAAGAGACTGCAACCTTACTTGTTCAGACGACATTTTCCGGTGAAAATTCTTATGTTGGTCATATTTCTAAAAAGTAGAACCTGTGATTGCGAATGACTGCATCCACACCGGTGGCGACTGACAGTCGCACATTCTCCTCAAAACATTGGATTCATCCGCGCTGTGCCGTGCCGAGACAACCCACGTAAAGTTGATAATTCCGCGAATAACTGCAGTTGCAGATTTCGAACAGAGACTGCGACAAAGAGGAAAAACGTACTCTGTTACTAACATAACCTCGGTTCTCTCTAGAAGAGGGAAAGAGTACTGCATAAGTAGCTTACGCTCGGGGAAAACCTCTTTTCCACGAGATATTGAAGCCAAAAATTATCCTATAATTTTGTATTATTGCAAAACGCATTGCAGCAGCACGCGGCCATGGGGGAGACAGCTTGCTCGCCCATTGGCTGCTCTGCGGCAACTGCATCAGCCTACCGAGCGAGGCCTGAAGTGACGTCAGGCCAATGAGGGCGCTTCGCGCCCACTGCGTCATGTACCGCCGAAACGGGCGTGGCTTAGGCCTATAAAAGGAAGGCTCGGGGCAGCTGATCCCTGGTTTTTCATCGCCGAAGCGAACCAGAGTGTGTTGCATGCACGGCAAGATACGCAGTACTCGTTCCCTCTTCTAGAGAGAACCGAGGTTACGTTAGTAACCGAGTACGTTCTCTTACGAGAGGTCTCTCGTACTGCGTAAGTAACTTACGCTAAGGGACCCAATGCAAAACGCTGTGCATGCTGGGATCTAACACCTATAAACCTGAAGGTGAAGCCCAGGATTTACAGTGCACAATCACCAGGGGAACTCACAGAGAGTCCTGGAAAGAGGAGGGGAAACCACTCTATCCATATACAGCAGCGTTCATAGACGCAAGTGTTTGTGACATCACACAAACAGGGCGAAAACTGGCCTGAACTGATGTGGGAAAATGTCTTACGCAATACTGCCCATAGCATATACAGTCGGCAGCGCGCAGCGCTCAGCGACCTCAGTGTCCTGAATCAGCCGAAACAGACAGCACTGATTCGTTTACACCGACAACAGCTTGGCCTGTAAGGCGGGAACCTCCAGGTTATAAAACCTTATAAATGTATACGGGGAGGCCCAGCCCGCCGCCATACATATGTCTTGCAAGGAAATTCCGCTAGACCAAGCCCATGAAGAGGCCACACCTCTCGTGGAGTGCGCTCTGACACCTAGCGGGCACTGTAAGCCCTTGACAGTGTACGCCAGCGCTATAGCATCAACTATCCATCTGGATAGGCTCTGCTTCGAAGCAGCCAGTCCCTTGGAACGTCCGCTGAACGAAACAAACAGCTGCTCTGTCTGCCTAAAAGCAGACAAGCGAGACACATAAGCTCTTAGCGCCCTAACTGGGCAAAGAAAGCTTGCGTCCCTTTCCTCGTCAGAGACCGGTAGGGCGGACAGGGAAATGACCTGAGCCCGAAACGGCGTGTTGAGGGATTTTGGAACGTAACCATGCCTAGGTTTGAGTATGACTCTTGAGTCATTCAGTCCAAATTCTAAGCACGCCGCGCTCACCGAGAGCGCGTGTAGGTCACCTACGCGCTTCACTGAAGAGAGAGCCAGTAAGAACACTGTTTTGAAAGACAAGTGTTTGAAGTTAATCGTTTGGATAGGCTCGAATGGGTCACCTTTTCATGGCTTCCAACACCGTAGAAAGGTCCCACACAGGGACTGAGGGAGGTCTGGGAGGATTCAGTCTCCTAGCTCGCCTGAGGAAGCGGATGACTAAATCGTTCCTTCCTATTGACTGACCGAGCGTTGATTTAGAAAACGCTGCTATGGCCGCCACATAGACTTTGAGCGTAGCGAAGCGCTTCTCAAGTCCGCTATGCAGATTGCGTCTGGTCCCATCTCGCCCAGTTTTCGTCGGAGATCGGCCTGGAAATCTGCAGCGTGGCCATCGTGTGCAGCGCTGACGCAGCCTGCCCAGCGGCAGAGAAAGCGTAACTGAGCAGAGTTGACGTCATGCAGCAGGCTTTAGAGGGCAGCGCCAGTTTTGCACGCCGTCCAGCAGAGAGCGGGCAAAGGTGGGCTGCTATCGCCTCTTCGACTTTCAGTTCCATCTCGATGCTAGCTCTCTTACTTGGTTTAGCAGGTGTCATCCTCTCCAGACGCGGCTTTCGAGTCAGCATCCTCGATAGAAGCGCCGGCGTACCGCGAGCTTTGGCGGGCTGGAGAAGGTTCCGGAACCCGCTGAGCACGGGGGGTGCAGGCTCGGAGAAAACTGCCAGGCGAGTCCTCAGAGTCACCATCAGCAGTAGCTCGCAGTGAGGGCAGCCGCCGTCGGCGAGCACGAGCGCTGCATGATCTTCACCCAGGCAGGAAACGCAGATTAACATGGCAGTCCCCGTCGCTGAGTGGGGCTCTGCACGAGCCACAGGAAGGCATCTTAAAAAAGACGCGAGCTCTTTTAGAGTGTGTGTCGCGGCAGCGAACACACACACACACAGAACATGGAGTAAAAGGATATAGGCGCCGGATAGCGCAGCGGGAGTGGCAGTAGAAGGCGGCGTGGCCAGTGGCTTCAGATGATGGCTCGTCCCGCTGAAAGGCTTCTTCAGACGGCGCGGCTACACTCGGGATCCAACGATGCGTGAGCTTCGCTGAAGAGATGAAAAATCAGGGATCAGCTGTCCCGAGCCTTCCTTTATAGGCCTAAGCCACGCCCGTTTCGGCGGGATGTGACGCAGTGGGCGCAAAGCGCCCTCATTGGCCTGACGTCACTTCAGGCCTCGCTCGGTAGGCTGATGCAGTTGCCGCAGAGCAGCCAATGGGCGCGCGAGCTGTCTCGCCCATGTCTGCGTGCTGCTGCAACGCATTTTGCAATAATACAAAATTATAGGATAATTTTTTGGCTTCAATATCTCGTGGAAAAGAGGTTTTCCCCGAGCGCAAGCTACTAACGCAGTACGAGAGACCTCTCGAAATTGAACTACAGACTGCAGCTTTAATTTCAACATTTTTTAAATCAAAAGTTACTCGTGAAGTGAACAAGGGAAGTTTATATGGACAGTGTAACTTATACTGTATTCAGCAGCTCCTTAAACCACAACAGAACATGATTGTGTTCACATTTCATTTACACACACACAACTCTATATGTGACTTAACTTATGAGATAATAATATAATACCTGTAGATACTTTAAGCCGAATGTTTTTACATAGATCATTATATTATTATCATAACTTTTATCAGTGCATTTTTATAATATTTTATTCAACACCCCAAGCATGAACGATGCATAAAACAAATGATTCTAGTTCAGTGAGTTGAACTAGCGCAGGCTCTGCCAGTAAAGGACACTGGTGTAACGTTAGCAATGATGTAACGTGATGATGAGAATGATGTACTCTATTACAAATGTTTGATTATTACAAAAACACAGGTGAAAAAGCACAAGAAACTTTGAAATGTATTGATCAGATGAAAGACAAAGCTGTTGAATTTAAGAACAGTCTGAATTACATTTAAAAAGCCAACTAAATCCTGCAGAAAGTGTTCAGTCTTTGAAAGCAATGAATTCTGAATTGTGGAAGTTTACATATTCTGGGATTTTTCTACCGTAGATCTGATGATTTCAGGGCTAGAAACTCTCACATTACAGCAGAGCTTTTCTCTTACCAGTAAATAGTGACGAAAATGAGGTCAAATGTACTTTCTTTTTTACATCGAGTTTGTAATATGTGATTAAATTTTCACTTACAAAAATTAGGATTTTGAAAGATTTCATTTTATTTTTTGATGAGCAACTGTTTGATTGTCATTTTTCTGGTTCTGTATGACCTTGGATAAACTATTTGTCTTTGTTAATAAACCACTTGTTCTGGAGTTTAGATTCTGTTTAGTTCTTGTGAAATTATTCAGGCATTCATTTTAATTGCCTTTTTTGTTGTACATGTTACTGTTTTGTAATGTAATGTAAAATAAACTTTTTAGAAGACCAAAATATCTATTACAAAATAAATGTACATCTGATCTCACCAACATATTCACCAAACTGTGATCTATTATAAGTAAGCATATAGGAAGGTATTTGAAATAAATGAAGCTAAAATTAACAAATTTTTGTTTACAATATATTCAATCTTGTAACTGTTCTTGGTGTACGGGATGGTTTACTGAAAATGCTTTTAGTCTTGTTTATTCATGATTTAATAACTGACTTGTATTAGACCTTCACCATATCAAACAGATTAAAGTTAGCTGTGGAGTTCGTCTCTCCTGCTCTCGAGCTTCATCTGGTGGACATTAAACAGCTGTGATGAAGCATGCTTATTAGTCTGATATCAACAGCTTTGAGAATTAAGATACATTTACATTAAAATGGCCATGACTGCATTGTTTTATAAGGTTTCCTACGGGTTGCACTTATAACGGGACAACAGAATAATTATTCAGTGTATTTTTACCCAACAGAGGTTAGTGTCAGGGTTGTAGCAGGCAGGATGCTGAGACGAGGATTCAAATAATTCAAAAAGAAGCATTTACTTACCAGAACTGAAATAATTTCAGATTTCAAAATCAAAAGGCAAAACTCCAGGAATCAAACCAACCATACATAGACAACAAAAGACCAAGACTGAGGAAAAACACTGGGGTTATATACACGGGCAAACTGGATGATTAACAAGACACAGCTGACACAGATGAGCTAATTAAACAGACCGGGGAAAACAGGACTAGACCAAAATCACAGAAGACAGGGGAAAGCGGATCACAGAAACTGAAAACACTGAAACAGATTCAAAAACTGAACTCAAAAACCTCAAACTGTCACAGTTAGGTCTTTGTGTTGAATCACAAAGATTCTTCTGAATTGTAGATCAGGGTCTGGCTTGCCGTTCAAAGGTGAATCACTCAAACAGAATCAGCATTCAAAAAAACTATTTGCACAAAACAATGCAGTTACATTAAACATTTCTCAATCTCAACAATTTCTACACTGACATTTACTATCAGCTGCACAACATGTCTGTGATTAGTGTTAATCCAACACATGACAACATAAGTGCACATAGGCACGCTTAAACACATAAAATTGTTTAACTATAAAAATATACAACATATCTCATCGTACAACATCTTTTTCCACTTGTTTGCATTTACATACTTATAGATGATGCAATCATTCAAACAAAACAGTTAAACTAACATCGTACACAAATGAATTAACTCTATAGCCCATCATACACCTGTCACGCTTGAGGCGTTCCCCAAAGCGTCATTCAACACAGTGCGAGTTCCCTTTTGAAAGAGAACAGCTGCTAGTGTTATACAGATCTCTCAACGATTATTTAACAACAAAGTCTATATTATACTCTACCTTTTAGCCTGAAGGAGACAGAAACTAGACTCCAGACTAGAAGTGCCAGTGTTAAACTGAATTATGTGACCGTAGAAAGCGTTGTATTGACCTAATCTTAATCCCAACACTAACCCTAATGCTACCATCACTACAGCGTCTATAACTTACATGGAGCCACTTGACATTCTTCTTTAAGTAAATCTAAAATTATATTTGTTGAGAGCAACACAACATGAGTAAAAAGTCTTTAAAGTGATACTCAAGCACACTGTCACGGGTGGCTGTGTCAATGAAGCGTAGGAGCAAACTCAAAACTTTAATACATCCACAGTGGAGTAACAGGGAATCACAGGAGAAATACCAAAACAACCACTACGCAGTAACGTATATTTATATATTGTCTGTGATATATTGTGTGGTTAAGAGAAAATTTTCCACAACGTGGACATTAAAGTCAAATCATGTCCGGTTTGACTTCTTTCAATCAAAGACCATGAAGGGCTGAAATTAACATGGCAAAAAGTAACTAACTCAAAAACTGCTGATTAAACTCCAGAATCAGCTTTGCCATCTTCTTTATCAGTACCGTCGCTCCCTAAACGCAGAGTATGCAGTTTTACCAAAAACATAATTTTTTATTATAATATTGAGATTTTTTTTCTTCTTTTTCTTCTCATTCTTCAGTATGTAAAATATTTGTCCAATGAAAATATTCTGGATTTTAATGTTTTATGATGGGACCTTGGAACTTTTATGGACTTGAAAGGACCATTACAAATATTCTCCTGATATTATTATTATATATATATATATATTTTTTTTTTTTTTTTTTTTTCTCTTCACCTCTCACTTTTCTGAGACTATTGGGAGAGTAACCACTTATATGATGTTAGCAGTATACTGTATGAACAACTTAACTGTATGTGAGACCCCTAGTGACCTGTTTGTTCTGTTCTTTTGAATGTGAAAAAATATATAGTTTAACATTTATGTTAAAGTTATCTTCTATGTGTTTCCTTGTTTGAATCTATTAAAGACTCTTTTGAGTTTCTCCTTCTTCATGCACTGTTACAGCCGTCTAACTATGACACACACATGCATGTGCGCTTTGGTTCGATGAAGTTCTCAACGGGTTTCACAAACGCCAAATTGTGCTCGATATCTGTCTTCCTTATTTTATCATTTGATGTTCAGTTGTGATACTTCCTTCCAGAGAATCAACCCAGAAAGAACCTGACAGTTTTGCAATATGTAAATGTTGTTCCCATTTTGAAACGAAACTCATAAACGGGAAAATAAACGGATCATATAAATATGAGCAGTATTTCAGTCAGAGCGAATCCCTCTTCAGACGCTCTTCACTCACTCCAGGTGGGCAAGAATATTCATACTTCTTTATTTATAGCAAATTATGATTATATTCCTATTACACACAGATGGATATATACAGTATTTTAGTTATTTATATATTAAAAAGAAAGTGATTCACTTTTATTATTCTAAAAAAAGAAATTAATTATTTTGTTAAAATCTACTTTGAAATTACTTTTATTTCACTAATGCAGTGTTTTGAAATGATACGAGTCTTCATTAAAACAGACTAAATCTGACTGACTTTTTTTACATGAATTCATTTAGTTAATTGATTAGTTAAAAATAAACATTTTAATTTATTGATTTATTTAATTTAACTAATAGGATATTTTCAAAAACAACAAATGATTTGGAAATAATTCAGATTAATGATTTTGAAACCGTACAGTCAGTGTGTGGTTTTAATTCAGCAGGTGAAATAAAGATTGATAACTTTTGAATTGTAGATGTTTTTCTCATGGTGATTTTTCTCAGTGTGTTTGACAGATCTGAACACACACACAGACTGGTGACCTTATCAAGCAGTGTCTCTGATCACAGTGTTTGACATCATCCTTCAGTCCAGCGTGAGTCTCCATTTCATTTAGCAGTTTATGAGTTATGGTTAGATCTGCCAGTTTTTATTATCTTTGCATGATTTTTTTTTTCATCTTGTATGAATTTTACGAGGTGGATAATTTGTTGCCCACTCGTACGAATTGGTCGTGAGATAGCGTTGTCATCGACACAAGTGTACAAGGAGTGCAAATATTTTATGCATTGATCCTTGCAGGAATACAATTGATAAAAGAACATGAAAACCGCAAGAACTGGCAAAACTCTAAAACTGGTTGAGCAACTAACTGACACAATCCCATCTCTATCAGTTCATCTTGATCATTACAGTATCATATTTTCAGCAAAAGAGACAAAAGAAGACGAAATCAAATCAGAAACTCTGAAATGTATTAATCAGATGAGAGAAACAGCTGCTCAAATTCAGGAGACTGAATGAAACTAAAAGTGCCAAAGAATATATTAACAAATAAGTAAAAAATCTGTTTAGAAATGATTGAACTGATCTGTCAGGTATAATTATCAATAATACAGTCAAAGCAGACCACAAAATCTTTACAAATGTGTGCATTTAATGATGTATAAAATCATGCAGTCTTTGAAAGCAGTGAATTCTGAATTATAGAAGTTTACATATTCTGGAATTTTCTACAGTACATCTGCTGCTTTCAGGGCTAAAAACTCTCACATTACAGCAGAGGATTTCTTTTATCAGAAAATAGTGACGAAAATGAGGTCAAATTAACTTCGCTTTTTAAGTGATACTTAAGAGTCGCTGTCCGTGTGTCAAGTGCTGAAATGTCACCTTGAAGAATGGCTTGTATAGGCGTAATTTGCGGGTGGGACGGGTGGGACATGTCCCCACCACTTTTTGCCAGGGTCGATATTGTCCCCACAACTTTTTAAACCTTTCGCGGCACGAATGTAGCCTACCAATTCTACAAATATATAAAACATTTTCAGTTAACTGGCAGAGCATTCATTTAGTTCGTTTTTTAAATAAGAGACGATCTAGAGCTGAAATATTGTTTACAGGTTGTAATTGCACACGCTTGCAACTTTAAATGTTTAACCTAACTGTTTTCACCTGATGTGCATTTTCCACTAGGCCAATAATCTACAAAAGCACAAACCTACGAGTGGAGACAGCAGCAAAATGGCTGAACCAAAAAAAAAAAAAAAAAAAAAACTTTTTTTAAAAGAGGAGATTAAGGTAATTTTAGAGGAGGTGGAGCTATACAAACATATTATTTTCAGCAGGTTCAAGGGAAGTCATACAAATAAACAAAAACACAAAATCTTGGAGGATTTTGCTAGAAAACTGACTGTAACTAGGGGCATTAAAAGATCAGAGAAGGAGGTCAGGAAGAAGTGGCAGGACTTTGCCAGCCTTGCTAAAAGGAAAAGGGCTCTGCAGAGGACAACATTTAATAAACCAGGTGGTGGGACCAATGATGGCCAACCAAGAAATGCCCAATACATGGCTGGTTTTCGTGCATGTCAGCAAGTCATTGACAGATTTTTTTTTTTTTTTGGTTCATCCCTATTTTTCTTTGAAGCATATTACATCTTTTATTTATTTTTTTGTTCATTCATTTAATTTTGATTAAAATTATTAGATTCAATTATTTATATTTTTTGTTTTGTTTTCTGACCTTTTTAATTATTTAATTTATACATTAATAATAAAAAAAAGAGTAATAACGTGTACAATAAAGTACAATCAAAACTTTATATTATAATCACATTGCATTTGAATAAAGTTAAAGCTGTAATCTGCCGGTTGTCCTGCAGGTGTCCTCATAACTCTGTCTTCTTACGATGCACTTGGGGATGTACGATTACTCCAGAGCACTCGTAGATCTACGAAGATTTTCAAGTGCTACTTAAGCTACGATGCTTTTGGGAAACAAACCGTAATATTAAGATCAGTCGTACGATCGTTTTTACGATCAACTTAGGCTTACGATGCTTTTGGGAAACGCAGCTCAGGATATTTCAGGACACACTGAAGGAGTTTGCTGGAAAAGCAGTGTTTCTGGGAAAACTCGGCATAAAGTGAAAGAGAAAATAAACAGTTTCCAGACAATCACCCAAAGGCAAAAGAGGAACCTGATAGTTTCGCAATAGTTGACCATTAGAGAGATGTGAAAGTCTTTTGTTCCTTGTAAACTCATACTGAAACGAAACTCTTGGGAAAATAAACGGAGCATATAAATATGAGCAGTATTTCAGTCAGAGCGAATCCCTCTTCAGACGCTCTTCACTCACTCCAGGTGAGCAAGAATATTCATACTTCTTTATTTATAGCAAATCATGATTATATTCCTATTACACACATTTGATTATATATTTTAGTTGTTTGTTTATTTCACTAGTGTAGTTTTTAGAAATAATGCGACTTCAATAAAACTGACTAAATCTCACACATTTTTCTGCATGAATTAATTTAGTTAATTGATTAGTTCAAAATAAACATTTTAATTCAGAAAGATAAACTAATAGGGTCTTTTAAAAAAAACAAACAAATGATTTGGAAAGAAAACTGATCGATGATTTTGAAAGCGTACAGACAGTGTGTGGTTTTAAATAAAGAAGTGCTGTGTAACTTCAGTATCTCGGTGCTCTTTGGGTTTAGGGATGGTTCCACTCTTAAGAAAAAACAATCCAAGGCACTCGAGCAATTTTAGAAAATATAAGATTTTAAAAACAGGTGATGAGAAAAACATCTACAATTCAATCTTTATTTAACCTGCTGAAGCAACAAGATGTGACAAGCAACGGCACACCTACTGTACATGAGCCAATGACTCTTCATCAGGGTGTGTGAGATGATGTGTGATGAAGGCTCATTGGCTCATGTACAGTAGGTGTGCCGTTGCTTGTCACTTCTTGTTGCTTCAGCAGGTTAAATAAAGATTGATAACTTTTGAATTGTAGATGTTTTTCTCATGGTGATTTTTCTCAGTGTGTTTGACAGATCTGAACACACACACAGACTGGTGACCTTATCAAGCGGTGTCTCTGATCACAGTGTTTGACATCATCCTTCAGTCCAGCGTGAGTCTTCATTTCATTTAGCAGTTTATGAGTCATGGCTTTTATCTTTGCATCATGGATGAATTTAATTGAAATTCTTTAATTTTCTAACATTGATGAGATTTCCTTTACTTTATTGTCATGTCATTGACACAAGTGTACAAGCAGTGAAATATGTTATATATATATACATATATACATATTATGGCAAGCCGTTCAGGAAATAATTATATTTATAATATGAAGTCTGAATATATAGAATTAAAGTCTGAATATATGGAATGAAAGTCTGAATATGTATATATAATGAAAGTCTGAATATATAAAATGAATGTCTGAATATATGGAATGAAAATCTGATGTTATCAGCGCCATCTTGTGTTATTCATCTATTATTTTTTATACACATTTTGAACAATGAGCGAGTCCGCACGAAATTTAGTAGCAGCAACTTTAAGTAACGACCATCTAATTAACACCCTGGCGAATGCGTGTACGGGCCAAAATACTGGCAACCGTAGCGAATGCGGTGAATTCATAAGATTCATAAATTCCTTCGAGAATGATGCATAATGTTCTTTCAGCAACATTTTGTTGAACATGACTGCCCATAAGCGCTAAGAATGTTGCAAGAATGGAAATATGATCCTCGAGATGACGTGATGTAGACTCCAAATTGTTTATGTTGTTTGGAGTATGACCAACTGTTGCACAAAAGTCTTGTAGCAAGAAAGTATTGGAAAATTTCAGGGAATGACAATTTTAAATGAATCACAATTCAAAAGGCTAAAACAAGCTGCACATTATTCAATGAGAATTGTCAAATGTACACTTTCTTTTCACATATTCACACATACATTTAGACTTTCATTCCATATATTCAGACTTTCATTCTATATACAGACTTTCATTTTATATATTCAGACATTCATATTCAGACTTTCATTCTATATATTCAGAATTTCATTCTATATATATTCAGACATTCATTCTATATATATTCAGACTTTCATTTTATATATATATAGACTTTCATATTATATATTCAGACATTCATTCTATATATTCAGACTTTCATTCTATATATTCAGACTTTCATTCTATATATTCAGACATTCGTTTTATATATTCAGACATTCATTCTATATATTCAGACTTCATATTATAAATATAATTATTTCCTGAACGGCTTGCCATAATATTTATATATATATAGAAAAAAAGTGACATTCAACTACAATGAATACCAACACAATTATTACATACTTCTATCGCAGCACTATATATATTGATAGTTATGAATTATTAGAGTAATCTGTGAAAATGCTTAATGTCTGATACAGGTGAAGTGAATCGAGCAGACGAGATGTCTCAGTAAGTATTTCTTGTTCAAAGCTTTAACTTTAACTTTATTAACTTTATACACTGCAAAAAACAAAACAAAACAAACAAAAAAAAAACATTTTCTTACTCAGTATTTTTGTCTTGTTGCCAGTTCAAATATCTAAAAATTATTATACCAAGAAGCATTTACTAGAGAATTAAATGACATAATAAATTATATCTTGTTTTCTCAACAACAACAAAATAAATAAATCAAAATGACGTGAGTTTTTACTTAAAATAAGAGAAGGACATACAAACTAGAACACAGCCTCTATTAGCCAATGAATGAACTAATGTTAACAAAGGAGCCTTTATTGTGGAGTTTTATAGTGTTGTTAGTTTGCTATAGTGCAAAAGTACAGCATGACAATTACAATGTGCATAATGCTTAATATAATATGTACCATTTGGCTGGTAAACCATAAAACAGACAAAACAAATATCCAGTGCTGTCTACTTATGAAAAATGTTTTGATATTTCAGGAAACCTGAAGATCTTTGTAAGGAATTGCAAGAAAGCGTTGAGGGACTGAACACAGAATTTCAGAAAAATCATCAAACTCTCTCTGATAAATTGAACAACATCACTAAAACAGAATCAGCAAAAGGAATCGCAGACATACTGAGTTTGGGTTTGACTTCAACCAAGCCAATGATTAAACATCTGAGTGCAATTAATAACACAGTAAAAGAGATTCAGCAGATGAAGAAGGATTCTGTTCAAAATAATGAAATACTGAGAAGAGTGAGATCTGCGGACATGGGGAGAATTGATAAAACTCTCAAAGTGCATAAGCAACTAGAAGACACAATCAATCCTCTATTACAAAATCTTGATGATTGCAGAATCAATCAACAAAACGAGTCACAATTTATTCCTCAGATGAGAGAAACAGCTGATCAATTTCAGAAGAATCTGAATGAAATTAAAGATGCCAAAGAATATATTAACAAATTAGTTGAATGATTGAACTGATCTGTCTGGTATTATTATCAATAATACTCTAAACTGAAATCTTTAAAAATGTGTGCATTTAATGATGTATACAATCCTGCAGAAAGTGTTCAGTCTTTGAAAGCAGTGAATTCTGAATTATAGAAGTTTACATATTATGGGATTGTCTACTGTAGATCTGATGATTTCAGGGCTAGAAACTCTCACATTACAGCAGAGCTTTTCTCTTATCAGAAAACAGTGACGAAAATGAGGTAAAATTTACTTTCTTTTTTACATTGACTTTGTAATATGTGGTTAAATTACTCTGGTTGTCATATGGGTTTTTGAAAGATTAAATTTTTGATGAGCAACTGTTTGCATGTTGTTTTTCTGGTTCTGTATGACCTTGGATAAACTCTATTTGTCTTGTAAATTAACCACTTACTCTGGAGTTTTGATTCTGTTTATTTCTTGAAATTCTTCAGGTATTCATTTTAATTGCCATATATATATATATATATATATATATATATATATATATACACACACACACACATATATATATATATTACTGTTTTGTAATGTACTGTAAAATAAAAACAATAATCACGCTTTGCCGGCTGATGTAGATCAAGACCAAAATATCTATTACAAAATAAATGTACATCTGATCTCACCAACACATTCACCAAACTGTGTGATCTTTTTAACCCGATCTCACGACAATTAGTATGAATTTTACAAGGTGGCTAATTAGTATGAATTCGTACGAATGACGGAACCCTGTCCCCGCCCCTAAATCTAACCATCACGTGGGTTTAGACAAATCGTACAAATTCGTATTCGTATGAATTTGTACGAATTAGCCACTTTTTAATCACTCGTACGGATTTGTACGAATTGGTCGTGAGATAGCGTTTTATAAGCATAAATTAATTTCTTAATTACATATTTTATTAACTAAAAGTGTAAATTAATGTGTTAATTACCACAATTGGTCAACGCAATTTACTTTAATCATTAACTAATGATTTACAAATGTATCATTATGTTATGACTTTACTTGTTGAGGCACATGACTATTAACTAATTTTTAAGTAATATGGCATTTATGGGTTTTGACAGTTTGCACATGCAGTGAATGTAATGTCGGTGAATGTGTGTGAAGGATGGGTGAGTTGGGCTGCACACAAATATCAGCACACCAGAATCTGAACTCCTGACGCTGTTACACTGTGTTTACACTGGACGAGACCAGCTGTCTACACTGGACATGACAGACCATTGCAAGTCCATTTGTCCTTCGTATCAGAACTAGCACAAGAGCTCGGAGTACGTCAGAAATAGAGAGTGGTATCAGTTTACTGTTGGGGTTTTGTTGTGTAGTGTTGCGCCGCATCCAGTGTAGTATCACTGACTATAATGGACGTTCTGTTGTCTTTGTCCAGTCTAGACACAGTGTTATGAAATAGCAGAGCTCGACACCTCTATAAGCTCCAACTCCAACATGATCCGCTCTCTTTCAGTCGCTTAGTAGCCTAACCTCAAAACAGCCGCAAGGAATCTAAACACAGTGGGACATTAAAACCCGCTCCCGCCAACTAGCGTTTCGGCAGTGTAACTGCAGAGCAACACAGACTAATAACGCAGAAGTATAAATGCTCACGACGGCGTCGCCTACGTGCGTAGCCTACGACGTACACTACGGCGTACACTCGACGCAGAAGTATAAATTGGCCTTTAACCTGAATAGTCCTGTGCCATGAACAACAAGGTACTGGATGCGGCAGTTCATCGGATTCAGTGAAATCTATGAGGCTGAATGCAGCTTCTTATTCGCAGCTTCTTATTGATCCGTTCCACCTTAAATGACGCAAACTTCCGCGTTTTAGCTGGCTTCTTATTGACGCTCAACTTAGGGACCGTGCGTTTTTTCTATTTTTCGCGTTTTTAAAGGGATTGTGTTACTTTTGTGTCTATTTTCAGAATAAATGAATAATAAAAGTGTTTAAATGCAAATAATACTGATATATCAGCGAAAATGGACTGTAAAAATATAAAGGTACATAAATATAATTAGGCTACAGTATTCTTTAATTATTGTACATGTCATCAGCTCAATTTAGGGACCATGTGGTTTTTCACTTATTCACACTTTTTAGAGACCCTGTTTATATTGTTTATATTTTCAGAAAAGAATAATAAACTATTTTGAAAGGTACATAACAAATAATAATAACACATAAAATGAATGTAAAAAATATAATTAGACCTACATCATTCTTTAATTATTGCAAATAGCATCACTTGAATGCATTTATAAATCAATTAAATAAATAAAAATTAAAACAATTATTACATATTTCAATTTCACGAGGTAACTAGAGATTATGTCCAGCTTGGATCCAGCCTCTTATGAAGACTTCAGATGACCCAGCACCTTTGAATAGATGAAACCTACCCCTGCAAGGACTCCAGGACATCAGACATGGATGATTATACAAAATGATTTTTTTGACTGTTTCTCAGCCGCCTCAGAGGGTGTGTTAAAATGGACATAAGCCCATAGTAGAGCTACTCCTCTAACGAATTACTAATTTTAGGTTCTTTTTACTTTTTTTTTTTTATGAAGCTTTGAACTTGACAATACACAATGCACAAAGAGCCGACTATTGAATTTTCTGCACATTTCGCTGCGCTGTTGCCTTGTTTTATACAGTCTGCGATGTGCGCTTTGATTCGATGAAGTTATCAACAGGTTTCACAAACGAAAAATTTAAATAAATATTTGTCTTCCTCCTTTTGTAGTGTATCCAATGGGACACTAGAGGGTACTCCAGTGCAGAAAAGTATATACAGTGTTGTATAGGGAAGAACAAAAATAAATGGAAGTTCAGTAACTGAGCTGTTTGCGTGTCCTGTTTCACCTCAGAGTTTAAAGGTCCCGTTTTTCGTGTGTTTTTGAAGCTTTGATTGTGTTTACAGTGTGCAATATAACATGTGTTCATGTTTTGCGTGTAAAAAAACACAGTATTTTTCACACAATTTACTTATCTGTATACCGCTGTTTTCACTGTCCTAAGAACGGGCTGATGACTTCCTTGTTCTATGAAGTCCCTCCTTCAGAAATACGTAACAAGTTCTGATTGTGCCAGCGGTTCCTGTGTTGTGATTCGACAGCAGCTTAGCGCATGTTGCCCATGGGGAAGGCCAAACAAAGGTGATTGGACTCCGGGATGAAAATAACAGCGTCTCGATGACATGGCGACAAACACACTCTACAAACGCAACTCTTCCTCTTCTCCGTTGGAGCGCAACAAGACCATGCCCCCTTTTTTTTTGTGTATTCCTGTGGGCGGAGGTTAGTCAAAAAACTGTTCTATTGACGTCATTAAAGCAGGAAGTAGAGGGATGTAGTCCAAACCGGCCGTTCGCTGTAGGCGACTTCTGTTAAATAAAATATATTGCTTGGCATTGAACTTTGAGCTTTATAATTTTACAGATATTATTTATACTCTAACAACAACATTACACACTAACTAAAGTTTGAAACATGGGATCACAAAGAACGGGACCTTTAAGATATAACCATCTGTACCCAAAAGAATGAAACAAGGAATTGAGCGAGAAAAGAATGCGATGTTGCACACGGACTGATTTAAACAGTGAACGAATGCAATTGAGAACTGGCCTGTGAAAAGAAAAGAAAAGAAAAGAAAAGAAAAGAAAAGAAAAGAAAAGAAAAGAAAAGAAAAGAAAAGAAAAGAAAAGAAAAGAAAAGGAACAGCGAAGCAGTGCACCCGAGATTATTTTCGCTGAAACCTCCGAGAAGTTTCAATTTCGACAAGCCCAGTTCATTGCCACAGTGGATGCGCCGCTTTGAGCGATTCAGAGTAGCATCGGGCCTTGCAGAAAAACCCTCCGCCTACCAGGTAAACTCTCTTCTTTACATTATGGGGAGAAAACTGACGATATATTAAATACGTTACCCCTAAGCGAGGAAGAGAAAAAGAGTTATGAAGAAGTCAAGAAGGCTTTAAGTGAGCACTTTATTGGCAGACATAATGTTATTTATGAGAGAGCTAAATTCAATAGCAGATTTCAACAGCCTGGTGAATCAGCAGAGAGTTTTATCACGGACGTGTATAAGCTCGCGGAACACTGCAGATATGGCGACCTCCATGAGGAAATGATCAGAGACCGTATTGTAGTGGGCATAAGAGATGCAAAGCTTTCAGAAAGACTGCAACTAGATCCAAATTTGACATTGGATAAAACGATAACTCAAGTCAGACAAAATGAGGAAATAAAACATCAGCAGCCAATAATAAGACGAGAAAAGTCTGAAGTGAAAGAAGTGAACGTTGATGCGGTCATGACAAAGAGAACATCTATAGGAAGAATGACATCGCAGAAAGCAGAGGGGACAGCTCAGAAAGCGCAAAGTTTTTATAATGCAGCTCATAAAATAAAACAGATGGATTCCTGCAAGTGATGCGGGAAAAGTCCACAGCACCCGTGGAAAGCCTGTCCAGCCAGAGAATCGGAATGCAGAAAATGTAGAAAGAAAGGACATTTTGCTGCAGTATGCCGGTCAGTTCAAAGACTTGAAGCGATAGTTAACAGTTCATATGAGTCTGCTTTCTTGGGAACAATTCAGACCCAAAAACAAGAGAATATGTGGCAACGGAAAATCCTGGTGAATAAAGAACCAATCACCTTTAAAACAGATACAGGTGCAGCAGTCACAGTGATTCCAGCATCTATGTATTCAGCTGGAAAGCAAGGGAAACTCAGAGATTCCAAAAAGGTGATCTTGGGACCTAACAGTACTCCTTTGAAAGTGATGGATACGTTCAGCGCATGCCTGCAGGAAGACAAAAAGAGAATCTGGCAAGATATATGTTTTAACGGATTAAGTAATGCCGCTGCTGGGACTGCCTGCAATCCAGTTACTGCAACAGGTAGCCATCTTACATGGACCTGGAGAGCAGTACAAGACAATGTTCCCCAAAGTTTTCTCGGGACTCGGAAAATTAGAGGGCAGCTACAAAATCAAACTGTCGGAAGGAGCCGTCCCATATGCACTATCAGCCCCACGACGAGTACTTCTGCCGCTCGTGGAGAAAGTAAAACCGGAACTCCACAGAATGGAAAAAATGGGAGTCATTCGAAGAATCGAAGAACCTACTCCCTGGTGCGCGGGAATGGTTGTCGTGCCAAAATCAAATGGCAAGGCAATGGCAATCAGGATTTGCGTCGATCTCACAAGGTTGAATGAGAATGTGTGCAGAAAAGAAACATACTGCCAGCTGTGGATGAGACTTTAGCGCAACTAGAGGGAGCAGCTGTGTTCTCGAAATTAGATGCCACATCTGGGTTCTGGCAAATACCCTTGCATGAAGACTCAGAGCCACTAACAACATTCCAGGGTTTTTCCTACATTGAAAATTTTTTGGCGGCCGCCAAAACGTTTTTTTTTTTTGTCCCGCCAAAGCCTTATTTGATCTGTAATTGGGTTTTGTGAGTGAAGCAGGCTACTGACGGAGTGACGGAGAGAACGATCACAGCGCCACACCCCCGCGCGGGCACTCTTCAGTTCTGTCTTTGCTCTCTCCCTCGCATCAAAATCAACTGATCCTACCGTCGGAAGACCGAATCCATGTTTCACGTGGTGCATTCGGAGAATATTTTTTCTGAATTAGCGCTGGGTGTGAATTGCAGTCAAAAAAAGTTGCCTTATCTTCTCTTACAACAACAAAAAAATCTATCCAGTTTGAAGTGTTTTTTTTGTGTGTGTGTGTTGACAAATCTTTCGTGATGTCCTAACAGCCAGGATTCCCACACAACGTCCGCTAAAGTCCGATTCGCGACCTAATGACTCCTTTGAGCCGATTCATTATAATGAATGGTTAAAGCAATTGGTCTGCCCGTCAGTGTCTGAATCGGTGTATAACAAATCATTACTTAGAAGAACATACTGTACATATCTGAAATAGGGGCGGGAGAAAAAATCGATTCTTGGATTCATCGCGATGCGGACGTGGACGATTCTGAATCGATTCACAAATGTCAAAAAATCGATTCTCTAAAAAAAAATATATATATATTTTTTTCTAATAACGTAATATTGACGGAATGCAAAAGGCGGAACTCTAAGCGGACGTGCAGTGCGCGTGCAGTCCGTGGCGCGCACATAACAGACTCGCACACTTAACAGACGCATGATGGCTGAGCGCCAAATTCGAACGGCACCCTCTTCGTTCAAAGCTAGCGTATGGAAAATTGGCAATTTCATTGTTACCTATTTAGTATTTTTTGTATGAAAGCTGCTTTCAGTAGCCTATTTAGTTTTCACATCAATATACTGTAAACCGATCTGTTATACGTACGTTGTACTCAGGGCCGGCGCTCCGCACACGCACATCACGCACTGCGCGTAGGGCACCAAGTGCTTGGGGGGGCACCAAAAAATCTGGGTCGTGAAAAATCATCACAATAGGCTACTACTGCCCTGCAATATGTGCAATGCTAGCAGAGCCGATCCTGACCTCCCTGGGGCCCTAAGCAAAAAAAATAATTTAAGGGGCCCTCCTACCTGACCCAGACTAAAGAAACAATAAGTAAAATTTACTTTTTTTTATTTCACATGCATATTTTTTAAGTTAATTTCACATATGGCATTAAGTATACGTTACTTAACTAGGTAAAAGTATTTTAACTTTGCTAGTAAAAGGTTGGGTAGTAGGCTATACATTTAGTTGAAATTTCCTTTGCATTACATTTCACTCAAACAATATAATATTAAATTATACCACACATTTATGGTATGTGCTTTACTTGGGAAATCCATGTACTTTATACTACAGATATTTTGCGAGACACCATATAAACACGTCAGGTGTTAAGCATAATGTGAATGCAGAGACCTCAATACTTGTAGACAATACACAATGCCAATAACATTTGATAGAAAATTAACTCCAAATGTCACAAAATGGCAAGTTACTAATCCTGACAACAAAAGCAATGGTAAAACTGTATATACAGCTGGAAAACAGTGAAGAATTAACCTTGTTAATTAATCAGCAGTGCATGATTGGAACCCCAATATCAGAATTTGTATTTTATTACGTAGATATTTACGCTTTTGTTTACTTTCTGTGTAATAATATTATAAAGGTAATATAATAAAGGTAATTCCTGATATCAGAAATAGACAGTGTTACTAGTAAAATATTAAGTATTCACACTTCAAATAGAACAAATTGAATTCTTGAAATCACATATGCATCCTGTGCTGTGAATGAATAAAACTAGCTAAAATTGCCACAGCATGTCACTGTGTTTTAAATGATAACAGCAATACTTAATACTTGAAGGTTATTATTTACTGAGGGATGTGCATCCATATTGACCAGTATGTTCAGTCGATCAACATCTTAATTGCAATATAGACTATAAAGCCAATACCGGTACATTGTTTTCCATCTGGCATTATTGCAGAGTTGTAACTTAACCTTGACTTGGAGAGTAGATGATCATTGTCTTGTTTTTAAAAGTATGTGTGATGATTGTCATCCCGCTATGGATGTTTATTTTGGAAAGTGCGCATTTCATTTCGTGCACGCGCATATGAACGCACGTTAACACGCGACGCTGTTATCTTTTCCCAGCTGCAGTTTATAAACAAGCAAACTCAGTCTACCTGATTGCTGTTCCCACAATTCACTCGCATAGTGTTTTTTTTCCTCTTTCTTCGTGACCAGAAGGATAGTTCCGCTTCATTTTCTCCTTTCTCAACGATGTTGTCAACTTTGAATGACGCGCTTTGACACGAGGGGGAGGCGGGGCCTTGAGTAATTTGCGGGGCCCTACGCAGCTTGCGTAGTGTGCGTATAGGGCGGATCGGCTCTGAATGCTAGTCACAAAAAGTTACATTTTGACTGTGCTCTCTGCAGATGTTCATTCACTTTTTTTGTATAAGCTGTTTTTGATTGTGGTATACAGCAAACATTTCAAGTCATAACTCTTTATTATTTAGTTGTGAATAAGAGAGGCTTTGTATGTCACTAATTATTCAGAATATGCATAAGTCCACAAGCATTATATGAGAACTGCTGGTACATAATTCTATATTTTTGAACAAAAACTGTTTGTGATTTTGCTACAGCAAAATGTTTTTTTTTTTGTCTGAAGGATTATATTGCTCAATGGAAATAACAAGAGGATGTTGGTTAGAAGTCTATTATTAAATGCTAGAGATTCAGAATATGCTGAAGTTTGTATTAATTTACTACAAGTACGCTGCTAGTACAGGCACACATTTATTTTCCTGCTGGTTCTTTGCAATGTTCAAATCACTTCCATTTGTTTTATTAATAAAATTAATATAGGAAGATGGAAGTAAGTTCGTTATGGGTCATCATAAATACTTTGCTTTAAAAGTACCAAGTAAGTAAAAAAAAAAAAAAAATCGTTAATAATCAATAATCGTTACCCTCTGAATCATAATCGAATCGAATCGTGAGGTGCCTAGAGATTCCCACCCCTAATCTGAAATGAGAAATTAAGTGTGCTTACCTCATTTAGCAAGAGTGTTTAGTAAAATTTAGCCTTAATAATCCACAGTATGTATAGGCCTATGACAATGTGTAGTAAATTACCTAAAAAAAAATCACAAACTGTTTCTTTGTATTTATTTTAAATTTAACATTTATTGTCAATATTGGGCTTGCTGATCATGTGGGTAGGGTACTCTTTGCTGTGTGTGGATGACCATGTCGGTCAGCCACCACCGAAGACCAATTTTGACCCAGGAAAAACCCTGCATTCATTACACCCTTTGGGAGATACTGCTTCCGGCGTCTTCCTTTTGGGATATCTTCGGCCCCGGAGCATTTCCAGCTCAGAATCTCGCAGATCATTGCAGGAACGACTGGAGCTCTTTGTCATTCAGACGATGTCCTGGTGTTTGGAAAAGAAAAAAGAACACAATGAGAGACTGAAGAGGTGACTGTGAGGTGCTGAAGAAGTTTGAAAAAGCAGGACTGACGCTGAATGAAAAGTGTATCTTTGCTGTTGATAGAGTGAAGTTCCTAAGCCATACAATAAGCGCTCAAGGGATCGAAGCAGACCAGGACAAGATTAAAGCCATTCTCAACATGCCTGAGCCACAGAATGTGGAAGGAGAGAGAGACGTTTCATGGGAATGGTTAACTACGTCGGGAAGTTTTCACCTCTTCTGCCGACTCTCACAAAGCCACTGAGAGACTTGTTAAGGAATGAAAGCACCTGGACGTGGGATGCACAGCAGAAAGAAGCATTTGCAAAAGTAAAGACAGAACTCAGCTCACCAGCTATACTGGCACAGTATAGTCCAAACAACGAGACTGTAGTTTCAGGCAACGCTTCATCCTATGGTCTTGGCGGGGTGCTCATGCAGAAACAAAAAAACGGTGAGTGGAGGCCTGTCATATATATCTAAAGAAGTCTAACACCCACAGAGACACGATATGCACAAATCGAAAAATAAGCTCTTTTTGTTGTGTCTGTCATCGACAAGTGTACAAGGAGTGAAAATATTTTATGCATTGATCCTTGCAGGAATACAGAACAAAGAATGTGACATTCAATTTCAATAAATACACAAAATCATCACATACTTCTAGTATATTCACTATAAATCAGACTATGACATACAATGAGTTAAAGTTATCACTTTACTTCAGTTTGCAGCAGTTACAGCAACAGACATGAGATCATGGTGGTCTTCAGGTCAGAACACACAACACTTGTAATACAAACATGACACCTAGTGGTTACTTGGTGAATATGTTGGTGAGATATGATGTACATTTATTTTGTAATAGATATTTTGGTCTTGACATCTACATCAGTTTGAATGAATCATTTGTAGAGGTTTAGATGCACATGATGGAAGTCCAGCCAGAAGAGCATTGCATTAGTCAAGCCTAGATATGACCAGGGCCTGGACAAGAATTTGTGTTGCATGTTCAGTTAGGAAAGGCCTGATCTTCCTGATGTTGTGCATGTGAAGAGCAGGTGAAGGGCAGACAGAAGGCAGGAGGGACCAGGGCAGAGCAGGCTGTACAGGCGGTCAGGGCGGAGCCGACGGAGGGAGGAGCCATGGTGGAGGCAGGGATGACTACTCCAGGGGGCCGACTGATGGGGGCAGAGCAGGTGGGGATCCAGAAGGCCACGGTGGAGCCGGAGCGACAGAGGACCAAGGTGGAGCTGGAGGGAGTGAGGAGCCCTACGGAGCCAGAGAGACGAAGGGACGTGGTGCAGCCAGAGGAGTGTAGTCCCGATGCGAGGGCAGGCTGACGAACATCCAAGGCTGAGCCAGAGGGACGAAGGAGCCCGAGTGGAGCTGGTGGACTGATGGGCCACGGTGGAGATGAGGGAGGTAGGAGCCAAGGTTAAGCTGATGGATTGAAAGGCCGAGGTAGAGTCTTGGTCGTGGAGGTTGGAGACGGAGACCGGGGATCCACCAGGCTGGAGCTGCAGGCTGGCAGACCCACGGCGACCTCAGCTCTCCGAAGGTGGTTTGAGGAGCTGAGGGGCTGACAGGAAGAAAAGTTGAGAGGTGGTAGATGGGAGGAGGTGGGAGAGGGAGGCTGGGTGGGAATTCAGGAACTGGGCTCAGGCATAGGTTCTGGAACAGATTCCAGCTTGGGAACAGACTCAGATTCGGGAAAAAACTCGGGCTCAGGCTCGTGAGCAGACTCAGGAACCGATTCAGGCTCAGGAACAGATTCAGGCTCAGGCACATATTCAGGCACGGATTCAGGCTCAGGCTCAAGCACAGATTCAGGCTCAAGCACAGTTTCAGGCTCAGGCACAGATTCAGGCTCAGGCTCAGATCCAGGCTCAGGAACAGATCCAGGCTCAGGAACAGATCCAGGCTCAGGGAAAGATTCAGGCTCGGGGACAGATTCAGGCTCGGGGACAGAAGACTCAGGAAGGGTGGTCTCAGTGGAACGAGACTCTGGAAGGGCAGTCTCGGAAGGACGAAACTCTGGACGGGCGGTCTCGGCGGGACGAGACTCTGGAATGGGGACTGGAACAGGTCTAGGAATATGGACAGTCCTTGGGGCAGGAACAGGTCTAAGGACAGGAACAGGTCTGGGAATATGGACAGTCCTTAGGGCAGGAACAGGTCTAGGAACAGAACAGGGAACAGGAATCGGTATCGGCGTGGTTATCTTGGCTGAGGGCTCAAGCGGTGAGCCGGCGGCCATCTTGGCTGAGGGATCAGGCTGGTTAGCCAAGAAGCTCAGACTGGTTAGGCAAGAAGCTCAGGCTGAAGAAGCTCTGTGATTTGATTTGTTTCAAATTGAAACAAAGCATTAAGGGACTGAAATCAGAATTTGACAGAAATCATCAAACTTTCATTGATAAAATAAAGGAGCTGAATGACATCACTGATGAACTTGAATCCATGCACAAGAAAACTACAGAGGGCATTTTGGGATGGCTAGCACGTCAGACCTTATCAATTTTAACATTGGGAATGGCTGGAGGAACAGGTGAAGCATCTAACATGATCAAGACTATTGTGAAGATCATAAAACATGTCCATATAGAACCATCCCAATGATTCAACATCTGAGTACAATTTATAACACAAAAGAGCTTCAGCAGATGGAGAAGGTGGATTCTATTCAAAATAAGAAAATACTGACAAGAATAAGATCTGTGAAAACCGCAAGAATTGGCAAAACTCTCAAACTTGTTGAGCAACTAACTGAAACAATCCCATCTCTATCAGTTGATCTTGATCATTACAGTAACATATTTTCAGCAAAAGAGACAAAAGCAGAATAAATCAAATCAAAAACTCTGAAATGTATTAATCAGATGAGAGAAACAGCTGCTCAATTTCAGGAGACTGTGAATGAAACTAAAAGTGCCAAAGAATATATTAACAAAAAAGTAAAAAAACGGTTTAGAAATTATTGAACTGATCTGTCAGGTATTATTATCAATAATACAGTCAAAGCAGAGCACTCTAAACCGAAATATTTACAAATGTATGCATTTAATGATGTATAAAATCATGCAGAAAATGTGCAGTCTTTGAAAGCAGTGAATTCTAAATTATAGAAGTTTACATATTCTGGGATTTTCTACTGTACATCTGCTGCTTTCAGGGCTAAAAACTCTCACATTACAGCAGAGGTTTTCTTTTATCAGAAAACAGTGAGGTAAATGAGGTCAAATTAACTTCCCTTTTCAAGGGAACTCAAGCTGCGTCATGAAGCACGTGTAGAATCAGTCCAATGGTGTGACTAGACGTCATAGCTGGGTGACATCACAGACCAGGAAACTATAAAGCACACCTGAAAACAGACCGTGCTAGCTTCTGTCTTCAGCAAGTGATACTGTCTCTGTCTATTTGGTGTTGTTTTGTCATTGCACAATCACTCTCTCTCTCTCTCTCTCTCTCTCTCTCTCTCTCTCTCTATATATATATATATATATATATATATAGTTTAAACTGTGCTGTCCCCTTGCCCTCGTTTCCTTAAGTGTGGGGACACACGCAGACTGTGTGTAGCTTGTTTGGGAGTTGAGCATGCCCAAGCACGCAATGCGGTTTCTTCTCCCCGAGGCGAGGTACCAGTCCTATAATTATCCAGTTCTGAGAATCTGGATGTTGTAAGCATTGATGCAGGGGATTTTGAGGATTCACCGCCTCATATCCCTGCTTATGAGGAGCTTATGGAGGTTGTGACTCAAGCTGTCGCTAAACTAAATATCGAGTGGCCAACCGAAATTTGCAACAGATTTGTCTCTTTGGCCCACCAAGAAGACGGCCAAATCAGTAGGCTGGTTGTTCCCTTCTGGTTCACAGTTAAAGTGGCTGCTCGACCAAAACCAGAGGCCAGTCTCGAGATACTGGTTCCCTTAGTAGATTTTCTGGCAGCGTGGAAGCTACTGCCAAATATAACTCCCTGGGTCCTGCTCACAATAGAAAAGGGTTACAGAATTCAGTTCGGTTCTTGACCGCCCAGATTTCTAGGGGTCCTCCCTATGGTGGTGGACACTGAGCAGGCTCTGGTTGTGGAGCAAGTAGTACAGACTCTTCTTCAAAAGGAGGCTATAGAAAGGGTTTCTACTCCCAGCAGGGAGTCAGGGTTTTACAGCCGTTACTTTATTGTTCCAAAAAAGGATGGGGGGTTGCGTCCTATTCTAGACCTGCACCAACTAAACCGCAGGGTTCAGAAACTCAGGTTCAAGATGCTTACACTCAAACAGATCGTGTCACAGATTCGTTCCGAGGACTGGTTTGTGACGATAGACATGAAGGACGCGTATTTCCATGTAGCCATCCATCCTCATCACAGGAAGTTCCTGAGGTTCGCTTTCGGGGGCGAAGCATACCAGTATCGGGTTCTACCCTTCAGCCTAGGTTTATCAACCCGTACTTTCACGAAATGCGTGGATGTAGCTCTGGCTCCACTGAGACTCCAGGGCATTCGCGTGTTGAACGCCATCGACGATTGGTTGATATTAGCTCAATCCGAGCAGATGGCAGTTCGGCATCGAGATGTTGTTCTGTCTCATATAAGAAAGTTGGGGTTGAGGCTCAACGTCAAGAAGAGTTTGCTCCTCCAGTCTCAGAGGACCACTTTTCTAGGTGTGGTTTGGGATTCGACGACGATGCAGGCACAACTGTCCCCTGCTCGTATATCATCAATTCTCTCATCTGTGATTGGGGTAAAGCTAGGTCAGTCACTCACTGTGAAACAGTTTCAGAGAGTGTTGGGTCTCATGGCAGCTGCGTCCAACGTAATAACTTTTGGCCTCCTGTACATGAGACCCCTGCAGTGGTGGCTCAGGACCAAGGGGTTTTCTCCAAGCGGAAATCCGTTTTGCATGATCAAGGTCATGTGGCGATGCTGACGTGCCTTAGTCATGCGGAAGAAACCTTGGTTCCTCGCCCAAGGCCCAGTGCTGGGGGCTTCTTGTCGCCGCGTAACGCTAACAACGGATGCTTCCCTCAAAGCTCACACCCAAACAATCATTGTTGCATTAATTTCATGTTATTACTGTAAAGCGGATTTGTAAAAAGCTCTATATAAATAAAGGTGACAAGACTTGACTTGCAACAACAACAAAACAAGATCAGATCAGACACACTGATATTCATCAGTATAATAAGAAAAACTACCAGGATATTTCAGGACACACTGAAGGAGTTTGCTGGAAAAGCAGCGTTTCTGGGAAAACTTGGCATAAAGTGAAAAAAAAAAAAAACAGTTTCCAGACAATCACCCAAAGGCAAAAGAGGAACCGGATAGTTTCGCAATAGCCATTATAACCATTATAGAGATGTGAAAGTCTTTTGTTCCTTGTAAACTCATTTTGAAACGAAACTCTTGGTAAAATAAATAAATAAACGGAGCATATAAATATGAGCAGTATTTCAGTCAGAGCGAATCCCTCTTCAGACGCTCTTCACTCACTCCAGGTGGGCAAGAATATTCATACTTCTTTATTTATAGCAAATTATGATTATATTCCTATTACACACAGATGATTATATATTTTAGTTGTTTATTTATTTCACTAGTGTAGTTTTTAGAAATTATGCGACTTCAATAAAACTGACTAAATCTCACACATTTTTCTGCATGAATTAATTTAGTTAATTGATTAGTTCAATACAAACATTTTAATTCAAAAAGATAAACTAATAGGATCTTTTCAAAAACAACAAATGATTTGGAAAGAAAACTGATTGATGATTTTGAAATCGTACAGACAGTGTGTGGTTTTAAATAAAGAAGTGCTGTGTAACTTCAGTATCTCGGTGCTCTTTGGGTTTAGGGATGGTTTTAAGAAAAAACAATCCAAGGCACTCAAGTAATTTTAGAAAATATAAAAAAAACTTTATTCTTTCATGGCTTAGATTTTAAAAACAGGTGACAAGCGGCACACCTACATGTTGGGCCAATGACTCTTCATCAGGGTGTGAGATGATGTGTGATGAAGGCTCGTTGGCTCATGTACAGTGGGTGTGCCGTTGCTTGTTACATCTTGTTGCTTCAGCAGGTGAAATAAAGATTGATAACTTTTGAATTGTAGATGTTTTTCTCATGGTGATTTTCCTCAGTGTGTTTGACAGATCTGAACACACACACAGACTGGTGACCTTATCAAGCAGTGTCTCTGATCACAGTGTTTGACATCATCCTTCAGTCCAGCGTGAGTCTTCATTTAATTTAGCAGTTTATGAGCCATGGCTTTTATCTTGGCATCATGGATTAATTAAATTGAAATTCTTTAATTTTCTAACATTGATGAGATTTCCTTTACTTTATTGTCATGTCATTGACCAACCTGATCTTACAGCAATTTGTATGAATTTTACGAGGTGGATAATTGTACGAATTCATACAACCTCACTCGTACGAATTTGTAAGATTTTTGCTAAATCATACATATGTTACGAGTTTCCCAATCCTATGAATTAGCCACCTCACACACTCGTACGAATTGGTCGTGAGATAGCGTTGTCATCGACAATTGTACAAGCAGTGAAAATATTTTATGCATTGATCCAGAAGTGGGAGTAAGTCACTAAATGCAAGTCTCAAGTCAAGTCCAAGTCTTAACATTGCAAGTCAAAGTCAAGTCAAGTCATTCTGTTGTAAGGGTCAAGTCAAGTCAAGTCAAGTCAAGTCATACTCTTTGTCAAGTCAAGTCAAGTCAAGTCGCAACTTAGTCATCAAGTCATACCAAGTCACACACAGGCTCGTTTTACACATTTTTTAACTCTGGGACTTTTATTACTTATTTAGACACAGAGGGTTGATGGGTTACAAAAATAAATAAATTAACTTGTGTGTAATAAATAAAATATCGTTAAGAAGCACTTTAAATGCTCTAAAATAAAAATAAATTAAATGAACACAAGTAAACAATAATTACCGGTAATAAAACTTTTCCCATCTTGTGCTAGCCCTACATATAGTTATTTTGCTGTGATGTCCCCTATGAAAGTGTAAACTAAACAAAAACATTCAAAATTTCAATTTAATCCAATTAGGCCAACGTGAACACGCTTAAAAAGAACTAAGAACATATATCTGGGAATTTCATATTATTGTAAGTTTTTCAGACAGTAGAATGTGCTGATGTTCCCTTCTCAGGAGGAGTCAGAGCTACAGCTGTTAAACTGGATCATTTCTATCTGTATCTGTGTAAACATGGAGTGAACATTGTCACATGCCCCCATCTCAACATATGGTAATAATACCTATAAGTGTCCAGGGATGCAAACACATGTATGGTCAAAAAAGAGAGAGGTTATCGAAGCCCTCGCCCCGCTGCAAATTTCCAGATACTTACATAATTGTGATGAATTTAATCCTTTTTAAGTTATTATTTTGCAGTGTAAGATTACAGTTAACACCTTTAAATATTACATAAATGCAGTGTTGGGGGTAACGAGTTACAAAGTAACGAATTACAGTAACGATATTACTTTTTTGGGTAACGAAATAAAGTAACGCATTACACTAAAAATATCGGTAACTACACTACTTTACTAGACTATAGGAACGCGCTTTCCTGCGTTACCCAAGCCATTTTTGCCTGCGTGTAAAGCTCTGGGGCCTCATTTATAAAGCTTGCGTACGCACAAAACGGGGCTGAAAACATGCGTACGCCAGTTCCTGCGCAAAAGGTGGGATTTATAAAGAAAAACTTGACGGGAAAATTTGCGCACCTGCACGCAAACTATGACCCATGCGTACGCACATTTTGGAGATGGAGCACTTTGGCGACACCGATGGTGAGCTGGAGTTAAATGTATTTTTGGTCACTTTTATACAGAAAATCTAAAGAAAATTAAACATATACAGAAAGATTATACAAATACAATTTCAATCACCAAGCCTGTCACTTGAAGCAAATATCCATTCCTTCTTAAATGTCCGCGGCAGCGAGCGTGTTGAGCCGTTTAACTGACGCAAATAACAGTTTAAATAAATAAAATACTTCTGATATAAACATTTATATTAAATATGCCATTCAAATTAATGGAGTTAAACACTTAAACATGAAATCATTACTGAAGTTACAACATTTTTTTTAAATTCAATCATTAGAAATATTTGTTGTGGATGCGATTGTTTTTGAACACTTTTCCTGTGGCGTGCTTTAATGTTTTAACCACAGAGATAACTGCTTATCATGATAATTCCAGATTGTCTGAGAAAATAGTTTCGTGCAAATAATGCCCAAGGCCTATCTGTTTCCATCAAAAATATAAATCAATTAAAAATACAATTCGGCAAGTGAAAAAGATTGAGAAAAACTTTCTCTGAAATGTATTTTACACTATTTGATTTATGTAGGCTATTCAAAATCAAGGCAAGGATAGACAACTACTTGATTTGTATTAATGTAATGTTTCTTGTACCGTTTATTTGCATATGATTATTCATCCACGTGATAACGTTTAAGTTATCACGTGGATGAATAATCATATGCAAATGATATGTAGATGAGGATCTGCATAGTAAAACTAGGCGTTGTAAGCTCCATATATGGTTATTTCGAGTGGAGACGCATGTACGCACAATCTTCCGCTGACTGGGATTTATAAAGTGAATTCTGCGCAGGTTCTGGCGTACGCACGGTTTTATAAGTCTGAATATTTTTTTGCGTACGCCATTTTTGGCTTGTGTGCGTACGTACACTTTTAGTAAGGTTCCTACGCACAGTTTTATAAATGAGGCCCCTGATCTGTTTGTGCTGCGTGCATGTCTGTCTGTGTATGTGTGTGTGCGCGCGCGTGCACCGTTGTCATAGAGATCGATTTGAGTGACGTAGCTGCTGGTGCGAAGGGGAGCGGGAAATGGAGACGGAGACAGGGGGGTCCGGCCAGTGGCAATATTCACATCACTTTCAGTTTATTGCTCGAAAGGACAAACATATTCGCGTGAAATGCACTTTGTATGCCCAGGCAGCAAGTTACTGGCCATCGGGACTACCGGGAGATTCCCAGTGGGCGGACGTGCCTTTTGGGTCGACATCTCTTCTTTTTTTTTCTTCTTCTTAACGGACCATAAAACTCGTACATCGGCGGCCCATTCGTTTTGCTTAATTGGTGGCGCTGGGTTAAGTAAGTGCGTGCCGGTGTAATGCATTAGTTAAAAAAGTCTGTGTCAGTTTGTTTTTTTTTCCTGATAGCTGACCGGTCCATGAAACACCGTGGCCCATTGGATCTTTTCTTGATTGACACTGGGCTGGTCCAATCACATCTTTAAACACCTCCCCCTTTGGGCTTTGATCGAGCGTGCACGTGTGTCAGTGTGTATCTGTCAAAATAGTCTGAGAGATGGAGAAGAAACGCAAGGAATGTGCAGAGAAATAGCGTGAAAAATAGACACAGCCCCTTCAAGCAGACGCTGTAAAATGTGTCAAAATGTTTTCTGCAGCAGCAGGACCTTCATCAGCTCCTGTGGCTGATGATGAGGATAGTGAGGAGGATCAGGACAGAGATGAGAAAGCCTGCGGTAAGCAGAACTAACAGTTACTTTCAAAACACTTAGGCTATCCCATACACAAAAGATAAATATATTTGAAATATATTTTCAGAGTATATTTTGGAATATATGCAAATATTTGAAATTGGCCCAATAAATATATTTCACACTTAACATCATATATTTTTGTTATATTTCAGAATATATTTCAATGTACTTTTTTTCTGTTTGGATCCCCAAAAGTGTCAAAATATATGTGGCATATATTCCAAATACATTGAAATATATTCTGAAATACAACTAAAATATATGATGTTAAGTGTGAAATATATTTATTGGGCCAATTTGAAATATTTGCATATATTCTAAAATATACTCTGAAAATATATTTCAAATATATTTATCTTTTGTGTATGGAATGTCATGAGTGTAGGAACCCATTACCCAGTAATACATTATTTCCACATCTGCATAGTTGACGATTACCGTAATTTACTATAAATTTAATGAGACGCGTTTGTAAACCATGTTTTCCGTCAAAATAAAAGATTATGTGCTTATATCTCTTTCAAGTATAGAAATTAGTACAAAACTAATTATGAAAGTTTCCTTTATTTTTCAGTGCTTTTGTTTTACAATATATGTATATTAGTGTGCTATTATTATTATGGCCAAAATGCCGATTTTTTTTTTTTTGTCCCAGTCCAGCCCTGATTATGTGTCTACCACCGCAGACATTTGTCCTTTATCCTGTTGTTTGTGGATTTTACAGTGAGGCATATTTCTTTGTGCAGACATGTATATTATTCTTTCATATTTTACATGCCATTTTGTATAGGCTACATTTATAAACACTATTTGGACAGGCTAAGTGATGATAGGGCTATGATGTTTGTCCGTATCTACAGGGTAAATTAAGAAATGGGAAAGTAAAGTAATAAGTAGTGAAGTTACTTTTCAAATGCAGTAACTAGTAAAGTAATCTCATTACAATTTACAGAAGTAACTAGTAACTAATTACTTTTTTTGAGTAACTACCCCAACACTGCATAAATGTATTATGTATTTTTATTAAACTTAATGAGTGTAAAAATCAGCAGCAAAAAGTAATTCTTGAAAAAATCTGCACAGTAATTTTATCAAAACTAAACGTTAATAAAAACAAATTACTATTAGTACTCTTATAAAATTCAATCAGGCAATCATACATTTCACAATTTTATATTTATATATTAATGTCAAGAATTCAGAAGTGTATATATTTATATAGCCTACACTACACAGAAATAATATACAATTAAATTATGCTTATTTTAAATGTATTGAGCAGGCTAGGTATAAAAAACAAGTAATAAAAACTCAGTGAGTGTTTTAGTGCAATTTTCTCACCTCATGGGATCACAACACTAAGAGATAGTAAATCTTTTCCTGGATTTTTTTTGTGCGTTCCCGAGATTAGACCTTCCTTAACATAATGCCGAAAACCCGAAGTCTCTAGGTGGTCTGGTTGAGGAGTAGATAGAAGTGCAAGATTGTTGCGCACAGACGCACAGAACAGAAATCATGAGTTAACAAGCGCAATTTTGTCCGGTGGAAAAAAATATAGGCTTTTAATAATCTTTCAGTGCGCAAAACCATGATAATATGAAACACTTCAAAACAGAGCGCACAAAGCGCGTATGCGCATCGCGGGTGCAGAATGATGTGCTCAAAGCAACATGGAGTCACAGTGTTCAGCGCTGCGCTGCACAAGTGCACATTTAAAAGTAGAAAGTAGAAAGTAGAAGAAATGTCGAGCGCACAAATCCTAGTGTATATCTGTCCAACAGTTTATTGCTCATTTGTTTCACAGTTTTAAATTCCAGTTATTCTGCGTTTGATGCCGATTCATAGTCCTTGTGATGTGTGTGATACAAGCACACGGTAGTGAGTCGTTTAAAAACAGCAACAAACTCCAACAAAATAAAGTCATTTTATGCAAATCCACAGCCTTTTATCTACAGATCATGCATTATATTGTGAATATATCATATTGGAGAGAGTTTCACCGTGCATCCAACCGGAAGAGGTGCGCGCGCTGTTTGAATACTGAATGGAGAGTGATTGACAGCCGCAGAGGAGGGAAAACGAGTTTCCGTAAAAAAAAATAAAAAAAAATCACAATAGTTGAAAAAAATTATTTTCCACAAGGCACAAGTCCGAGTCAAGTCTAAAGTCACAAGGAGCAAGTCTAAAGTCAAGTCGAGTCTTTTCAGAGATCTAGTCAAGTAAGTCTCAAGTCCAGAAAATTGCAACCCAAGTCTGACTCGAGTCAAGTCATATGACTCGAGTCTCCCACCTCTGCATTGATCCTTGCAGGAACACAGAACAAAGAATGTGACATTCAACTTCAATAAATACATAAAATCATTACATACTTGTAGTATCGTCACTATAAATCAGACTATGACATACATTGAGTTAAAGTTATCACTTTATTTCTGTTTACAGCAGTTACAGCAACAGACATGGGGGGATCTTCTTCAACAGGTCAGAACACACACACACTTGTAATACAAACACGACACCTAGTGGTTACTCCAGGATACTACAATACTTCTATCACAGCATTATATATATTGTTAGTTATTAATTATTTGAGTAATATTTGAAAATGCTTAATGTCTGATACAGGTGAAGTGATTCAAGCAGACGAGATGTATCAGTAAGTGTTTCTTGTTCAAAGCTTTGACTTTATCTTTATTAACTTTATAATCAACTGATTATTATCCATACGAGTACATTTACAATAAGGTTTCATTTGCTAACATTAATAAACTACATTAGTTAACATTAACTATTATTACAGCATTTTATTAATCTTAGTTAATTTCAACATTTTTAAAATGAATAGTTCCTCGTGAAGTGGAGGAGGGAAGTTTATATGGACAGTGTAACTTATACTGTATTCAGCAGCTCCTTAAACCACAACAGAACATGATTGTGTTCACATTTAATTTACACACACACAACTCTATATATGAATTAACTTATGAGATAATAATATAATACTTGTAGATACTTTAAGCCGACTGTTTTTACATAGATCATGCTATTATTATCATCATTATGATCAGTGCATTGTTATAATATTTTATTCAACACCCCAAGCATAAACGATGCATAAAACAAATGATTCTAGTTGAGTGAGTTGAACTAGCGCAGGTTCTGCCAGTAAAGGACACTGGTGTAACGTTAGCAATGATGTACATCTGAGACGGAGAGAAGTTATCAAGAGAAGGACATACAAACTAGAACACAGCCTCTATTAGCCAATGAATGAACTAATGTTAACAAAGGAGCCTTTATTGTGGAGTTTTATAGTGTTGTTAGTTTGCTATAGTGCAAAAGTACAGCATGACAATTACAATGTGCATAATGGTTAATAGAATATGTGCCCTTTGGCTGTTAAACCATAAAACAGAGGAAACAAATATCCAGTGCTGTCTACTTATGATTTTTATTTTATTTTCTATATATTTCAGGAGACGTGTAAACGAATTGCAACAAAGTATTAAGGGACTGAACACAGAATTTGACAGAAATCATAAAACTCTCACTTATAAAATAAAGGAACTGAATGGCATCAAGGATGAACTTAAATCTGTGCAAGAGAAAACTACTGTGAGAAGATTGGTAGGATCAGCAAAAGGAATCACAAACACACTGGGTTCGGATTTGACTTTAACAAAGTCAAAGATTGACCATCTGATACAAACATTTAATGGAATGAAAGAGCTTCAGCAGATGAAACAACTAAATGGCACAATCGATACTCTATTACAAAAGCTTGATCATTACAAAATCACAGTACAAAACCAGTCAAAAGCAGAAGAAATCATATCAGAAACTCAGGAAATTATTCCTCAGATGGAAAAAGCAAGGGATCAATTCCAGAAGACTCTGAATTAAATTAAAGATGCCAAAGAATATATTGACAAATTAGGTTAAAATATGTTTAGAAATGATTGAACTGATCTGTCTGGTATTATTATCAATAATACTCTAAACTGAAATCTTTTAAAATGTATGCATTTAATGATGTATAAAATCCTGCAGAAAGTGTTTAGTCTTTGAAAGCAGTGAATTCTGAGTTATAGAAGTTTACATATTCTGGGATTGTCTACTGTAGATCTGATGATTTCAGGGCTAGAAACTCACACATTCTCACACTCAAACTTTCACAAAGGTTTTTGAAAGATTTCATTTTATTTTTTGATGAGCAACTGTTTGATTGTCATTTTTCTGGTTTTCAATGACCTTGGATAAACTCTATTTGTCTTTTTTAATGAACCACTTACTTTGGAGTTTTGATTCTGTTTATTTATTGTGAAATTATTCAGGCATTCATTTTAATTGCTCTTTTTGTTGTATATGTTACTGTTTTGTAATGTAATGTAAAATAAAAACTATAATCATGCTTTCCCAACTGATGTAGATGTAGAATACCAAAATATCTATTACAAAATAAATGTACATCTGATCTCACCAACATATTCACCAAACTGTGATCTATTATAAGTAAGCATATAGGAAGGTATTTGAAACAAATGCAGCTAAAAGAAACACATTTTTGTTTACAATATATTCAATATTGTAACGGTTCTTGGTGTAAGGGTTGGTTTACTGAAAATGTTTTTGGTCTTTTTTATTCATGATTTAATAACTGACTTGTATTGGACTTAGGGATGGCGAAAACTAAAAAAATTCTTGACCGACCACCGAGCCTCATTAGCCGGTTGAAACCGGTTAACCGATTAGTTTAAAATATACGCTATTTGAAATAACATTTTGAAATAACAGCCATTTCGAGCCGCGCCTGCAAACATGAGTCCCGCAAACGCGGCGCCGAAGAGCTTGTATGTAAACGGAGGATAAATGGCTCCTTAGTTTAGAAATGGTTTTGGTACAAGGTGATCGCGTTGAAAATAAAGGCGTTTGTCTAGCATTAGAAGCTCATTTGAAACATTGCCGCGGCTCATTTAAGAAAATGACAACTCCGAAGAGACGCCGCTTTAGTTTGAGGTAAGTTAGTGCTAACAATAATAAAGAAAGATGATGATCATCATCACCTTATCTGTTACCACTGAAATCAAGCACTGTATCACACAAGTTGCAACTTACATCTGTGTCATTCTTTTTGGTGAAATGGTCCCACACACTACTTTTCTTTGCACGCTTCATCCTGTCGTCTGCCCTGGCTCTAACCTCGAGTGTTTAGCCTTTACTTTTCGCAAACCTTGTGAGCGCGCGAACCCAAACGCAGTGACCTCGCGCCAAATGTTTTTATTGGTTTATTAAACAAACAGGCGAGTTATGAAAAATTGAGTGTGAGGGATTTGTTCACTTCACACAAAAAGATCTTGGAATGAGATTACTAACTGTAGTAGCGTTTAGTCCACTGTCTATAATAGCCTAATTTAGAGATCACTTTTTTTTTTTTTTTAACCGACTACCGACAATTTTGACCGGTTAACGTTGATGCGGTCAATCATCGGTCAAACGGTCATCGGTTAACATCCCTAATTGGACTTTTTCACCATATCAAACAGATTAAAACCAACATGCATATAATGTCATAATAAAGTTCTCCATTATTATTTAATACATTCATATATTAATCAGTAACGTTTTTGAAGAGGAATTTACAGTGTAAAAGGTTGAGTTGTTAATAAAAATATAGTTTAAAGAATGTTTCAGGAACATCATTCTAACCTTAAAAAAACGTTCCTCTAACATTAAGAAAACTGGACATTGTAATGTTCCCATAAGCAGAACAATGTTTGGGAAAGGTTCTGTTAGCTGTGGAGTTTGTCTCTCCTGCTCTCGAGCTTCATCTGGTGGACATTAAACAGCTGTGATGAAACATGCTTATTAGTCTGATATCAACAGCTTTAAGATACATTTACATTAAATACAACTAAAAAACACACTAATGCATATAACTGGGTAGAAAACTAAGTTAACTTAAAATATTTCATTTCAATAAGCACAGGGACTCGGAAAAATCTATAAAATGGTGATTATTTTAACAAGGTCAATAAAATTCAGAATATCAGAAATATGATAATTGTGCAACATGTCTACTAGCTCTCATTACAGTATTAGTAGAGTATTATAGTATTAGTAGAGTAGTATTAGAGTATTAGTAGAGTATTAGAGTATTAGTTGAGTATTAGTAGAGTATTAGAGTATTAGTAGAGTATTAGAGTATTAGTAGAGTATTAGAGTATTAGTAGAGAATTAGTAGAGTATTAGAGTATTAGTAGAGTATTAGAGTATTAGTAGAGTATTAGAGTATTAGTAGAGAATTAGTAGAGTATTAGAGTATTAGTAGAGTATTAGTAGAGTATTAGAGTATTAGTAGAGTATTAGTAGAGTATCAGAGTATTAGTAGAGTATTAGTAGAGTATTAGTAGAATATTAGAGTATTAGTAGAGAATTAGTAGAGTATTAGTAGAGTATTAGAGTATTAGTAGAATATTAGAGTATTAGTAGAGTATTAGTAGAGTATTAGAGTATTAGTAGAATATTAGAGTATTAGTAGAGTATTAGAGTATTAGAGTATTAGTAGAATATTAGAGTATTAGTAGAGTATTAGTAGAGTATTAGAGTATTAGTAGAATATTAGAGTATTAGTAGAGTATTAGTAGAGTATTAGAGTATTAGTAGAATATTAGAGTATTAGTAGAGTATTAGTAGAGTATTAGTAGAATATTAGAGTATTAGTAGAGTATTAGTAGAGAATTAGTAGTGTTGGGAACTTATTTATTCCTTCATCGAAGCAAAAACCAGGAGACTTGAGATGGATCTTATAAGCAGAACAGATTTATTCTTCCACGTCTGTAGTCTGTAGTTCATCATCATCGAGACAGTCTAATCTAACATAACTTTACATGGTATCTTAGGCGTCAAAAATATAGGCGTCAGCTCGTTACCAGAATTTCCGCAGCTCTGATATCATCAGCATAACAGTGATCCAATCAGCCTGACTAGATCACCCATACATTAACATTATCATAGAGACAAAAGCACAGCTGTACATTGAGCCCAATGGTCAGGAAATGCATACAGACAAAGGGTGAGGGTGAGAGTCTCAGCAATAGACCCATTTAGAGAACAGGACCGGCAGGAATTTCTTGATACAATCATCATAACAGCTGCTAAACTTTCCCAGTTTATATTGAAATCTAAATTAAAAACTCAAATGCTAAAATCAGTATTCTTCACCATGATGTTTATGTAAGGAAGCATATTTGAAAGAGATTCCTAAATTTGCAATCGTTCAGTAGCAAAGTTACTTATAGTCAGTGAATGTCTGTTGAGGAGCATCACTATAAAGAGTTATCAGATATTAGTTCAAAACAGAAACAAAACACAACATAAAATCAGGCCTGTTCCTCTCTCCCTCTTCACTGTCGTTGCTCCTCCTTTATGCTTCCACTCCTCCGTGAGAGATACGAGACCGGTGCGTCGCGCAGGTGTCGCTCATCAGAGTAATCACGCCACCGGCCTCGTGCCGCTCTTTCACGGCCCTCGGCCACGTCCTGCTCGCTACACTCCCCTAATACTCCACTATTACTCTACTGGTACTCCACTAATACTCCACTAATACTCTACTGATACTCTCCTAATACTCCACTAATACTCTCCTAATACGCCACTAGTACTCTACTGGTACTCCACTAATACTCTACTGGTACTCCACTAATACTGTCCTAATACTCCACTAACAGTGATGCGCGGGTCAATGTATAAACAAACCGCACCCGACCGACGTTTTCAACTAACCCGCCCGCAACTCGGACCGCAAAAAACGAAAAAGAAAATATTGTACCCGACCCGCTTCCTGACCCGCATTTTTTTTTAAAGTAGCTATAATGCTCATCGTAGCGTCTTAATATAACTTAATATTCTAATTTTGTCAAGAATTATAAAAAATCGTCAATATAAGCTCATAATTTGTACTAAAATAGTCTAAATGTTTAGTTTTAAAAACAATTTTAAAAAGCTGGCTATGTCTATTTTGATGTTTCTGCGCAAGTTCAGCAGACAGTGAGGTTCGGGTTTGTTCCGATCAGAGCTCGTGAGCGGAGAGCGCATTTCTGAATATTCCGCTCCGCTCACGGTCGCTCGCCCAACCCAGATGGCCTGCTGGTATGAATATGTGGAATAAGGGCTGCCTCCGACTAATTTTTTTTCTAGTCGACTAGTTGTTCATTTAAGCCATTCGTGGACATATCGCCCCTTTATATTAAATTAATTACTTAAATAGGCTAGCCTATAAGCGTAATGACCGCACGCATAAAGCTTGCCACAAAGAACCGGTTAAATTAATGATTATGAATGTGTCTAAATTAGCAAGGAGACATTTAATTGTTTATTAATAAACTGGTGTTTTCTGTGTCGCTGCAAAGATGAAGTTGACAATACGGAGATTGCAGACTCGCCATGAACGCCAGAGAGAAATGCACATTTCATATGGATTTTAGCCTACATAATCAGAGAGTAGGCTAGCCTATTTATTTTGGTTTGAATATTTTCGTTTAAAAGTAGACATTTCAAGCTTTCTGTAATATATAGCCTATATTTATCAAATCTGTGAGGGACAAGCTGAGTTTCGGCGCCCTCCATTCACATGTAGTGATCGTACCGGCGCCTTATTTTGTCTGCTATATATTTGCTTATTTAATAAATACGGGCAATTGATTGATAAAACATTGTTCAAAATTAAGATACAATTTATACAAAACGAAAATCTTTTAAAAAGAGTTTTCTATAAAACAAAACTTAATGAAGTCGTCAAAATAATGTTTTACCTAAAACAGCGCCGTTGCTAGGAGGGCGCCAGCGCCTCTGCCTCTCAGCGCCTCTGCCTCGCGAGTGGATGATAGCCCTGAAGACGCCTAGCAATGATATACCTTTAGTGGTAGTACACCTTTAGTTAAGTTATCGCAGCGCGCTAAGAGACAATGTTATCGGAAAATGCAGCCCAGGTAGCCTACTATATGCATAATGGAGATTCCAAAGCGCTCTTCTTTGGTCAGAACCATGGAGAGCGATCGCGGATTTACTTTAACAATGCAACACAATATTTAAAGAGCATCAAGCTATTAAAATCTATATTATGTATACGCACATATAATATAACAGTAGGCTATATTAGTCAATATTTTTTTATTAGGTTAAGCAGTGATTGGATAACGTTTTTTTTTTTTTTTTTTAATTTAACGTTTTTAATTTAAGGCCCACCCACAATTGGTCTGGCTTATCCAAAACTGGAATCCTGGCGCCGTGCCTGGTTGGTCGTGCCAGTTTTGTGGTTATCAAATGTGTAAATAGCATCGCAAGAAGTAGCCTACACATGACAAAGCCAGCACTTTGGTCATCATCTTTCATTATTTCGGCAAATGTCTCCCACACTTTGCTCTTTCTATTTGTGTATTTGCGGAGCTTCCACTCCCCAGTCTTCACCTTTTCTCTTGCCGCCTCCATCTCTACCAGACTGAGCTCGTGCGTCATCTTCGCGACAGTTATTCAGCCAATAAAGTGTAAATTAAATTTAAAACGTATTCATAGAAAATTGTGTCTAGAACTATATAAATTACAAATGTTTAATTGGCATCTTTATTTCAAACGACCCGACCGACCGCGACCCGAATATCATTAAAAATATTTTTGGATGACTCGTAACCGCGGGTAACCGCGGGTGACCGCAGGCACCCGCTCATTTCGGATCAACCCGCGCATCACTGTCCACTAATACTCTACTGGTACTCCACTAATACTCTTACTCTTTCTTGTCTAATCCTTAATTATATGGAGTCTTTTAATTTTATATTTATTGATCATAGTATCTCTGTGATTCTACAGCATGACATCCAGCAATGTTTCAGTAATCAGTTATTTAGTAATCAGGTGCTCTTCGGTCATTTCTGGCCAGAATATTTTTTGTTTTGAATTTCTAAAAATCATGCTTCATCGGAATGGTACAAAACTTGGTGACATTTATGGCATTTGAAATGTGAATATAAACAAAACTGAGGGCATGATTTGAGCAGACTAAGTGGTTGTAAAAAAGAGTCACACTTGTGCTTTTTGGTCAAAAATGACCGACCAGAGGAAATGAATGGGAAATCGACAAAAACAAAAATTCTCTATAAATCAGCCACGATGAAGAAGAAAAAAAATAAAAATCTCAGCAATGAAAAGGTGTGTCACGATTCACACAGGGAACAGACAAGATGGTATGTTTAATGTGTTTATTTCAGTGATGAGCGGGTCAATGTATAAACAAACCGCACCCGACCGACGTTTTCAACTAACCCGCCCGCAACTCGGACCGCAAAAAACGAAAAAGAAAATATTGTACCCGACCCGCTTCCTGACCCGCATTTTTTTAAAAGTAGCTATAATGCTCATTGTAGCGTCTTAATATAACTTAATATTCTAATTTTGCCAAGAATTATAAAAAATCGTCAATATAAGCTCATAATTTGTACTAAAATAGTCTAAATGTTTAGTTTTAAAAACAATTTTAAAAAGCAGGCTATGTCTATTTTGATGTTTCTGCGCAAGTTCAGCAGACAGTGAGGTTCGGGTTTGTTCCGATCAGAGCTCGTGAGCGGAGAGCGCATTTCTGAATATTCCGCTCCGCTCACGGTCACTCGCCCAACCCAGATGGCCTGCTGGTATGAATATGTGGAATAAGGGCTGCCTCCGACTAATTTTTTTTCTAGTCGACTAGTTGTTCATTTAAGCCATTCGTGGACATATCGCCCCTTTATATTAAATGAATTACTTAAATAGGCTATAGCCTATAAGCGTAATGACCGCACGCATAAAGCTTGCCACAAAGAACCGGTTAAAGTAATGATTATGAATGTGTCTAAATTAGCAAGGAGACATTTAATTGTTTATTAATAAACTGGTGTTTTCTGTGTCGCTGCAAAGATGAAGTTGACAATGCGGAGATTGCGGACTCGCCATGAACGCCAGAGAGAAATGCACATTTCATATGGATTTTAGCCTACATAATCAGAGAGTAGGCTAGCCTATTTATTTTGGTTTGAATATTTTCGTTTAAAAGTAGACATTTCAAGCTTTCTGTAATATATAGCCTATATTTATCAAATCTGTAAGGCACAAGCTGAGTTTCGGCGCCCTCCAGTTCACATGCAGTGATCGTACCGGCGCCTTTTTTTGTCTGCTATATATTTGCTTATTTAATAAATACGGGCAATTGATTGATAAAACATTGTTCAAAATTAAGATACAATTTATACAAAACGAAAATCTTTTAAAAAGAGTTTTCTATAAAACAAAACTTAATGAAGTCGTCAAAATCATGTTTTACCTAAAACAGCGCCGTTGCTAGGAGGGCGCCAGCGCCTCTGCCTCTCAGCGCCTCTGCTTCGCGAGTGGATGATAGCCCTGAAGACGCCTAGCAATGATATACCTTTAGTGGTAGCAGGCACGTGCACACATAGACATGAAAGGGGGCTTGAGCACCTGCCCTTTTTATTCCTGGAGAGAAAGTGCCCTTTTTTTCTGGGGTGCTTTTTTTTTTTTTTTTGAAAAATAATATATGTTTCTGTTTGCGCACAGCTTCCCTCTCAAACAAATATATTTATTCAAGAATAGTATCAGGTCAGAAATTCTGAAGCGCTCCCTCTCCCTCTCCCCCCGATTGTTAAACCCGATTGTATTGCTTCCGCTAAAGAAAATAGTACGCTCCGTCTCTACGGTTAGAATCCTGTGAGTCCATAGCAACGCTCTGTTTTTCATGGCAACCGCATTCTACATTGGAATTCAACCAAGCCATGTAATAAAATAAGTTAATAAAATAAGCTTAAATCACCACCAGGTGATATGCTTTAGTTATTTTGTTTATCCTATTTACCTGCATTGCCCTGTCAATTAGATGCAAATGTGCGCATTTTAACTAGTTGACGCCTAAATGGCATACAGAACGTCCCCAGTAATGACTTGCATCAAGAGTCTTTCCCCCTGAAATTTAGAAATCTAAATTGGTGAATTTAGAAGAAATCTACAGATGCAAACAGATGGAGGATACACTCTAAAAAATGTAGTAAATCTGAGTAACTGCATCTGGTACAATAATAAATAAAGTAGAAATAGAAATAAGTTAACATTAAACATTAAAAATAACTTTTTATAAATTTACTTTTTATTTATGAGTAATTGAACTTTTTTTATTTCCTCTATACCTTTATAAAATAGTATTCCATACAACCACAAATACATACATGACATTGGCTTTTATTGTTTCTCAATTATTTTGGTAAGTTTAATTTTAAAGTGTTATGTATTCTGATAACACCAAAATAATTAAAACGATGTAGTGCCTTGTGCAAAAATAAACAAATTATTAGTAAAACTAATAATGCTTGATGATATGAAGAGTTCAGATGAAAAAGCCTCTAAGTGCCATCTGAAATTTCCTTCTATAATGATCATTTTTATCAAGCTTGTATGTTTATGTTCACTTATTTCACATTACTGGCAATGAAAATTACCTATTAATTGTCATTTAAGTTAAATTACTGAACTTAAATATACAAGCTTGAAAAAAAATGCTCATTTTAGAAGAAAATTTCAGATGGCACTTAGAGGCTTTTGCATCTGAACTCTTCATATATACTTGAAACTATAGAAAATGTTATCAAAACATGCACATTGTGGAATGGTTTCCTTTGCTGCTCTATAAACCTAGTGAATACTAAGGAGACCATGGTTTCTGTGTGAACTGATTATTTTGTAGACATCTTTTGAAAATGAAACAATTGCGTGAGTTTGAGGAAGATAGCCTAAAATTAATTAACTTTTTTAACAAATTTTTTAAAAAGGAAGTCAGAGTTGCGTTAATATATATACTTTTTTGTTTAAAAAAAGAAAAAAATATGCAATTATGAGAAGTGCCCTTTATTTCACTTGAGCCCCTGCCCCTCAAAATGTCTGTGCACGTCCCTGAGTGGTAGTACACCTTTAGCTAAGCTATCGCAGCGCGCTAAGAGACAATGTTATCGGAAAATGCAGCCCAGGTAGCCTACTATATGCATAATGGAGATTCCAAAGCGCTCTTCTTTGGTCAGAACCATGGAGAGCGATCGCGGATTTACTTTAACAATGCAACACAATATTTAAAGAGCATCAAGCTAACAAAATCTATATTATGTATACGCACAGATAATATAACAGTAGGCTATATTAGTCAATATTTTTTTTATTAGGTTAAGCAGTGATTGGATAACGTTTTTTTTTTTTTTTTTTTATTTAACGTTTTTAATTTAAGGCCCACCCACAATTGGTCTGGCTTATCCAAAACTGGAATCCTGGCGCCGTGCCTGGTTGGTCGTGCCAGTTTTGTGGTTATCAAATGTGTAAATAGCATCGCAAGAAGTAGCCTACACATGACAAAGCCAGCACTTTGGTCATCATCTTTCATTATTTCCACACTTTGCTCTTTCTATTTGTGTATTTGCGGAGCTTCCACTCCCCAGTCTTCACCTTTTCTCTTGCCGCCTCCATCTCTACCTGCAGACTGAGCTCGTGCGTCATCTTCGCGCCAGTTATTCAGCCAATAAAGTGTAAATTAAATTTAAAACGTATTCATAGAAAATTGTGTCTAGAACTATATAAATTACAAAGGTTTAATTGGCATCTTTATTTCAAACGACCCGACCGACCGCGACCCGAATATCATTAAAAATATTTTTGGATGACTCGTAACCGCGGGTAACCGCGGGTGACCGCAGGCACCCGCTCATTTCGGATCAACCCGCGCATCACTGGTTTATTTAGCAGAATGGATCGGACACAGCGTGAAAGATGAGTAAACAGGAAGTAGATAAGTGTAGATAATTCAATATAACTGAAAGATAACAAAGTCTCTCTTTCTCTTGCAGATGCAGATGATGAAGATTCTCTGAAGATGGACTGAAGACAGGCTGAAGAAGATCAGGATCGACTGTAAGTATGCAGGTAGGTGAAGTAGAGAGTCTGTGTGTCATGAATAGACGTGTATTGACGAGACCAGACCAAGAGTGAGTGACTGAGTGCTGAATATAAAGGTGAGCTGGTGATGGGATCCAGGTGACGGTGATTACTACTTAGAGGAGAGTGAGTGCAGGTGTGCGCCAAGGAGGATTCTGGGGAGTGTAGTGCAGAGACAGATGAGGAAGACAGACGGTGGATGTGACAGGGTTAGGCTGAAATAAGAGGTTGACATGAGATCAGATCCAGATGAATTAGACTGTGTTACGGCCCTTTATCTGACTTGGCTCGTTTAAATCACATATAAGATAAGGACCGAACATATTTAGAAATCACAGACGATTGAGTGGTTTTCTGACGTTAATCACGCCACAAGTTTTAATCAAGTCCATGATAAACAGACAAGAGAGAAAGCACCACACAATAAACAATAATCAAATAAACAGCACAGGTAGGGCAGCAAGAGAAAAACATGAACCCTTAACTAAACCTATCGTTGCAGGAAAGATCTTACCTAACTCCCGACAAAAAAACAACGAACAGGTGAGTCTTCCGGGCCACTGCTTCTCTACGCTATATTCTAAATAAATAACAAAAAGTGAACAAAGAAAATAACCTCTACCTGGCTTTAAATAATAACATAAATTCAGATCACGATCATTGAAGTCTTCAGCATGGAGAGGCAAAACGAGACGCGAACGTTCTCGCCATGTGGCGAACCACCCCAGCTGACAATAATCAAGAACGGAGGCGGAGAATGAAGAGCAAGAGAGAACAGAGAGACCGCGCCCTCAACACCAGACCGGCTTAAGTGCAGGAATTTCCATGACGTCACTCATTCCGTAAATCAGGGAAAACCCCCTAACTCCACCTACGAACTCAAATGCAAACAATTAATAATACACTCAACAGTTCAATATACATACCCACGTCACAGGCTGTGATAAAGCATTCATGTTAATTTATTTTTATTGAATTTTAATGTTACGTGTAACAAAACGCTTTCTCTGTATTCAGGTTTGACTGTAGTAGCCTAATAATAATGCAAAAACGTGTACACTTCACATCAAAATTTATTTCACAAATCTTACCTGCGCATGCGATTCTTTATGGCATCATATTACCTTCATACACTCGCGCTCAACAGAACAACGCAACCGAGCCTGGATTGCCTGGATCGTACCCCGAGACGCAGAGGTTTGCCCTCACCACCACCACCAAGACATCCACCATCATCTTCAGCATCCTCCTACACACCTCAGCACAACCCACAATCCCTGCTCTAGAAAAATGGACAGTGTTGGGGTTAAGACAAGCTCTGATCAGCGCTGATGTTCATTTTTACAGGAGGCTGAACAAAGCAGAGATATACAACCTGTATGTTTCACTTAAGTCTACATTTCCATCTCCAAAAACGTAATCAGTTACCTAACGTAACCTCTGTTCTCTCTAGAAGAGGGAACGAGTATTGCGTTAATAGCTTAAGCTGCAGGAAAAGTCATCTTTTCTCGAGATATGAAGCCAAAAAATTATCCTTAATTTTTAATAATCTCGTCAACGCAGTGCGACAGCCTGCAGACCTAGGGCAAGCTTACTATCACACCCATTGGCTGCCCTGCGGCAACTGCAGCAGCCTATCGCTGAGCCCTTGGCGTGACGTCACGTCCAATAAGCGCGCTTGGCGCACTTCATGCGTCACAGCCCGTGAAAGGGCTCAGCGTATATAAGCAGGGCTCAGAGGCTGCTTTAGCTGGTTTCTGTCGCTGAAGCGAGTGAGCTCGTGGCGCGAGCACGGCAGGTTACGCAATACTCGTTTCCTCTTCTAGAGAGAACAGAGGTTACGTTAGGTAACCGATTACATTCTCTTACGAGAGGTTCTCTCGTATTGCGTAAGTAGCTTACGCTGCGGGAACACCCTTGTCAACGCCGTGCGCGCCCAGCATCCACTAAATGAGTCTCAGGGAAAGCCCGGGGAACACGCTGAGTGGGAGCCGGGCGGCCAAAAGAAGGCTAGCGCAGTACACAAGCACACATTAGGGAGCTCAGAGCGGCACCGCCGGTCTGAACTGACAATCCCTGTATAATGCAGCTCAACCAGCAGAGCTAAATCAACCACAGTAGCCCGCGCACAGATAGTGGGCCGGTCTACGCATGACTTAGACTGACAAAACTCTCACCTGTAAGGCGGGAACTTCCAGGTTGTAAAACCTAACAAATGCTGAGGGGGAGGCCTAGCCCGCCGCCGTACAAATGTCATGAATGGAAATTCCGCTGGACCACGCCCACGACGAGGCCATGCCTCTGGTGGAGTGAGCTCTAATGCCCAGAGGGCACTGCAGGTCTTTAGACGCATAAGCAGCGTCCACTATCCATTTGGATAGACTGTGTTTCGAGGCGGCGAGACCCTTGGTGCGCCCACCAAACGAAACAAACAGCTGCTCCGAGCGCCTGAAGGCGGCGGAGCATGTGATATAGTTTCTCAGCGCTCTGACTGGGCAGAGGAGATTGGTTTGAGAATGACTTTGGAGTCATTAGGTCCGAACTCAAGGCACGCGGCGTTAACAGATAACGCGTGAAGGTCTCCCACACGTTTGACTGAAGACAGAGCTATCAGAAAAACGGTTTTGAGCGTGAGGTATTTCATATCCACAGTCTCCACGGGTTCAAAGGGATGTGCTTTCAGGGCCTCTAGGACCAGAGAAAGATCCCACATAGGAACCGAGGGGGGTCGCGGGGGGTTCATCCTCCTGGCTCCCTTATGGAAGCGGGTGACGAACTCATTCCTTCCTAATGCGCGGCCCAGCTCTGAGTCAACGAAAGCTGAGATGGCCGCCACATAAACCTTGAATGTGGAAGGGGACCTGCCCGCGTCCAGCATCTCTTGAAGGAAACAGAGTACTTGCGATACCCCACATGCTTGTGGATTCAGCCCCTTGGCACTGCACCATTTATTAGACACCGACCATTTAGACGCGTAGAGGTTATCCGTTGAATCTCCATGCATGCAGAGACCAGTGCTCTGGATGGGGATGCCAGATCGGGCCGCGGGCTTGAGAGAGAAGGTCTCTTCTCGCCGGTATCGGCCAGGGGACTGTGTCTGCCAGCTGTACTAGCTCTGGGAACCAAGGCTGGTTCTCCCAGTACGGGGCTATGAGGAGCACTGGGCGGTGTGCTTCCCTGATTCTCCTGATGACTTGTGGCAACAGGGAGACCGGGGGAAAAGCATATAGTGGGCCGCTGGGCCAGGTCTGGGCCAGCGCGTCCTCGTTCTTCGTAAAGAACTTTGGGCAGTGAGCGTTGTCTTTTGACGCAAAGAGGTCGACTTTCGCTTTGCCGAAACGGCGCCACAGTGACTGGACTGTTTGGGGGTGTAGAGACCACTCCCCAGGGGGAACGTTGTCCTTGGACAGTCTGTCGGGACCCTCGTTCAGGTGGCCAGGCACATGCGCGGCTCTCAGCGAGCGCAGAGAGTGCTGAGCCCACACGAGGAGGCGTTCTGCCAGGGTGCAGAGCATCTTGGATCTGACACCGCCCTGGCGGTTCACGTAGGCCACTACCGGTGCATTGTCCGTACGGACTAGAACATGGTGACCTAGGAGGAATGGGAGGAAGTGCTTGAGCGCTTTCTCGACCACGAGCATCTCTAGACAGTTTATGTGTAGGAGATTCTCCTGGTCTGACCAGCGGCCATAGACCGGTCTGCCTTCGAAGAGCGCTCCCCAACCTTGGTTGGAAGCGTCTGTCGAGACAACTTTCCGGTGCGAGATCGCTCCCATCATCACTCCTGTGTAATACCATTCGGCTGCCAGCCAGGGCTGCAGGGCTGAGATGTAGCCCTGATTCACTCTGACTCGCAAGCCGCCGGCCACCCAGGCTCGGTGGGGCACGCGTGCTTTCAGCCAGCATTGAAGCGGGCGCATGCGCAACAGGCCCAGCTGAAGCACTGCTGCAGCTGAGGCCATATGCCCCAGGATACGCTGGAATGCCCTCAGCGGAGCCTGGCTGCCCTCTTGGAAGGATGCGGCGAGATGGCGAATGTGGTGCGCGCGCTGCTCTGACAATCTGGCCGTCATAGCCACTGAGTCCAGTTCCATCCCCAGAAAGGAAATTGACTGGCGGGGCGATAATGAGCTCTTGGTCCAGTTGACCGAGAGACCCAGACCTTCCAGGTGGCTGAGAAGCGCTGTTCTGTGAGACACAAGCTCTGTCTCTGACTGCGCTAGAATCAGCCAATCGTCCAGATAGTTCAGTATCCGCATTCCCCGTCTTCTCAGGGGAGCGAGAGCCGTGTCCATGTACTTCGTAAATGTACGGGGTGCCAAAGACAGACCGAACGGCAGGACTGTGTATTGATATACCCGACCGTCGAAGGCGAATCTCAAGAATGGCCTGTGACGGGGTATTATCTGGATCTGAAAGTACGCGTCCTTCAGATCGAGAGAGATAAACCAGTCTCCTGGGCGAATTTGCGCGAGGATTTGTCTGGTTGTGATCATTTTGAACGGCCGTCTCATGAGGGCTTTGTTCAAATGTCTCAGATCTAAAATAGGTCTTAGCGCTCCGTCCTTCTTGGGTACGAGGAAATAACGTCTGTAAAAGCCAGACTCGCTCAGAGAAGGATGAACCTGTTCTATAGCCCCCTTGCGCAGCGGCTTTGCTATTTCTGCTTGAAGCAGGTGCGCTGCTTCTGAATTCACCTTCGTCTCCCTCTGCGCTAAAAAACGCGGGGGACGGCGAGCGAATTGAAGCGAATAGCCATGTTTTATGGTATTCAGCACCCATTCTGACGCGCCCTGAATAGCTTCCCATGCTTTCGCACACATAGCTAGGGGTCGAATGGTCTCTGGGTTCAGATCACCGCACTGCGCGGGATGGGGAACCTGTATCAGAGAAGATGGGGCAGCACGCGCGCCGCCGGTGCTTAAACATGGGGGCTGGTAGACAGTGGCGACTGGCTGTACAGCGTATGACGGCTCGATCTTTATGGATGGGGCACATTTCACTGTGAAAAACCCGTGTCGCGAGAGCGGCATGAGGGGTATCGTGTTTGTTAGTAAGTGCGCGCACTCGTGAGCGAGCGCAGGGCTTACATTTGTCACACGGCCAGTGTTTGGGAGCTTTAGTGGGTCTGCAACCCGAGGTAACTGTGTGGCAGAGCGGGCAGTGGGTAGGTGTGGGCACAGAATTGTGGGCACATTCTCTACGCTTAGCACTCGAGCGGCGCGTGCTCGCTTTATGAGAGTGCGCTCTGTGAGCATTACCGGGGAGACCGTGTTTGTGTGTAGCAGTGAGCACAGGGGTGTGGGCACATTTTCTACACTTACAACACCATCGGCGTGAGCCGGATAACCAGACATTATACTCCTGAGATTTCTCTGGTCGCCGTAAAGACGGTGTTTGGGTGCAGGCGAACGGGTTGTACAACGCGCTTGTTGGCTGCAAAATACCCATCTGCAGATGCCTTCAAAGGAAACTGACAGAGCGAAATGCTTGATGGCTCATATGTTTAGACGCTCATAAATACTTAAGCACCATCCTGTGAGCGGGAGGGTGCAAGATGCAGGTTCGCTTTCTGTATCTGTATCTGCCGCCAGAGCCGGATTCGAACACGGGTCTCTGGCGCGAAAGGCTAATGTTCTGCCACTGAGCCACAGGGGCACACATAAGCTTTCAGTTAGCGCAAGCATATGACAGAGCGTCGTGTTTTGTTTAGGCGTTTGTTTGCAGGCGTGCGTGTATTAAAACAGGCTCGTTTACTGCAGTATTAGTATTTCCAGCCGCCTGAACTTAGAGGGGACTGAGAAATATGTGAGAATTGGAAGTTAGTCCGGCCTAGGCGGGACGAAAACACTCTCTTCCTCTTTTCGCCGGTGCTCGTGACGTCCGCTCTGATACCCCTTGAGAACGGCGCAGTTGCGTGGCTCGAACAAGGGGAGAGAGAGAGCGGGAAGATGTCATCATGTGCTGTGACATCTTTTGTTTGCAGGCGTGCGTGTATTAAAACAGGCTCGTTTACTGCACTATTGATATTTCCAGTCGCCTGAGCTTAGGAGGGGACTGAGACATGTGTGAGAAATGGAGGTGGGTCCGGTCTCGCGGGACTAGACACTCTTTTCTCCTTTCGCCGGTGAGTGACGCGCACGACCGAGACGCGGGGTAGCTTTCTTATAACGTAAAGGAAGCTAGCCCGTGACCGTCCACTTATGACATGCCTTGTGAGCGGCGCCGTTTGCGCGGCTCGAACAGAGGGGGAGAGCGCGGGAAGGGGCGAGCGTCATCATGGTTTGCGTCAGCGTTTGTTTGCAGGCGTGCGTGTATAAAAACAGGCTCGTTTACTGCAATATATGTATTTCCAGTCGCCTGAGCTTAGGAGGGGACTGAGAAATATGTGAGAAATGGAGGTTAGTCCGACCTGGGTGGGGCTAAACACTCTTTTCTCCTTTCGGCAGTGACGGGGGGGGGGGGGTAGCTTTCTTGTAACGTAAAGGAAGCTATAGCCCGTGACCGTCCGTTTCTGACATCCCTTGTGAGCGGCGCCGTTTGCACGGCTTGACAGAGGGGGATAAGCAGCTGTCTATGATAGCAGCGTCGTCTGCTTCATCCCCTGAGGCGACGGCAGTGCGGGCGAAAGCCGGCCGCTGCACGTCGGGAAAGGGGGGGAGAAGGAGATAGTGAGGCTCGCGGGAGGGGCTCCGGCGAGCGCTCAGCTGCTGCATCCGGCTCCGGTGGCCTCTGGGAGCGGCGTTTCTTCTTACGTGGCCCTGTGGAGGCGGACGGAGAGACAGCGGAAGCGTCAAACGTGGCGAGTCGAGCCCGCAGGGTCGACATCGGCAGTTCTTCGCAGAGCTCGCAACCGCCCGAGGTCGAGGTTTTGCAACAAACGCCTCGCGCTCTTTTAGACACAGTGTGTCGCGGGGCGAGCACACAAATACATCAATACAGAGCAGTAAAGGATATAATCGCCGGATAGCGAAGCAGGCAGGGATGGCTGAAGGCGGCGAAGACGGCCGGCTTCCTCAGGCTGAGATCCTCGGCGTGCTGGTCGCTTGATTCGACGGCGGCTTCCTCAGAGTCCAGCGATGCAGAGAGCTTCGCTGAAGAGACAGAAATCAGCTAAAGCAGCTAAGCGCGCTCATTGGACGTGACGTCACGCCAAGGGCTCAGCGATAGGCTGCTGCAGTTGCCGCAGGGCAGCCAATGGGCGCGCTAGTAAGCTTGCCCTAGGTCTGCAGGCTGCCGCACTGCGTTGACAAGATTATTAAAAATGAAGGATAATTTTTTGGCTTCATATCTGGAGAAAAGATGACTTTTCCTGCAGCTTAAGCTACTTACGCAATACGAGAGAACCTCTCGTAAGAGAACTCCACCTTCCAAAGCCGCTAACAAATTGAGTAAGAATCGCATGTACCCGAATAAAGGTATTATTAACGTTTATTTATTTCACTAGTGTAGTTTTTATAGATGATGCGACTTTAATAAAACGGACTAAATCTCACTAAATGTTGTGCATGAATTCATTTAGTTTTTGTAGTAATTGATTAGTTTTTAATTTAAACATTTTAATTTTAAAAAAAGATAAACAAATGAGATCTTTAAAAAATCAGTTTGAAAGAATACAGATTAATGATTTTGAAACCGTACAGTCAGTGTGTGGTTTTAATTCAGCAGGTGAAATAAAGATTGATAACTTTTGAATTGTAGATGTTTTTCTCATGGTGATTTTTCTCAGTGTGTTTGACAGATCTGAACACACACACAGACTGGTGACCTTATGAAGCAGTGTCTCTGATCACAGTGTTTGACATCATCCTTCAGTCCAGCGTGAGTCTCCATTTCATTTAGCAGTTTATGAGTCATGGCTTTTATCTTGGCATCATGGATTTATTCAATTGAAATTGAAAATAAGTTGAAATTATTTAATTTATTATGGATTTTACGAGGTGGATAATGTGTTGCCCAATCGTATGAATTGGTCGTGAGATAGCGTTGTCATCGACACAAGTGTACAAAGAGTGAAAATATTTTATGCATAGATCCTTGCAGGAATACAGAACAAAGAATGTGACATTCAACTTCAATACATACACACACAAAATCATTACATACTTGTAGTATCTTCACTATAAATCAGACTATGACATACATTGAGTTAAAGTTATCACTTTACTTCTGTTTACAGCAGTTACAGCAACAGACATGGGATCATGGTGGTCTTCAGGTCAGAACACACAACACTTGTAATACAAACACGACACCTAGTGGTTACTCCAGGATACTACAATACTTCTATCACAGCACTATATAGGCTATTGTTAGTTATGAATGATCGTAAGAGTAATCTTTGAAAATGCTTAATGTCTGATACAGGTGAAGTGAATCGAGCAGAAGAGATGTATCAGCAGTAAGTGTTTCATGTTCAAAGCTTTAACTTTATCTTTATTAAGTTTATAATCAACTGATTATTATCAATATGAGTACATCATTTACAACAAGGTTTCATTTGTTAACATCAAGTAACTACATTAGTTAACATTAACTATTATTACAGCATTTTATTAATCTTAGTTAATTTCAACATTTTTTAAAATCAAAAGTTACTCGTGAAGTGGAGGAGGGAAGTTTATATGGACAGTGTAACTTATACTGTATTCAGCTGCTCCTTAAACCACAACAGAACATGATTGTGTTCACATTTAATTTACACACACACAACTCTATATGTGACTTAGCTTATGAGATAATAATATAATTGTGCCGCCCATTGATCGAATGCGAGACTCCAGTTCCGTTAACAGATGTTTATTAACACCGTAGAACTAAAAGTTCAGGTAAACAAAATAGACAACATTAAATATTGCAATCGTTATATAAATAACAAAGAATACAAAGTAATACTGACCACTTTAGCCTGCTTATCAACCAACGGCAGAGTACTTTTCCAGAAGCAATCTTCAGACAAAAATGTATTCTTCAGCTTATACACAGTTGAAGTAAACACCACGAATCATGGATTATAAAGAATAAAAAATTAAACTAGACAGGTGTCACTGCTACATGTGCGCTTGGTCTCTGCGCTTTGCTTACTGAGCTTATCGAAGCTAACAGCCGCTACTTCCGGTTTTCAGCATGTCAAAATAAAAGTATGTGCGCATTTCAAAATAAATTCAAAAAAGCAGCTGCATTTACACTCCCACCATCACACCATGTGTGATTCACAACAAAAAATATATATATTGTTAACAGATCTCTGGAGGTAAATACACCTTCAAATAAAAAACAAAACAATGTCATTAAAGAGCTAACCTACTTAGCCTCAAGCAATAGTACTGTTTTGTGTATTGACCTTTCTAAGTAAAGTGGCTTATGTGAGCGTGTGCCTTTACTGTCTAGTGTTGTGTCACTAAGTAACAGTTTGAGTTTTCTGACTCTTCCATCAGTTTCTTTGGACGACTTCAACTACCTTCGCCAGCTTCCACTGATTTCTTGGTGTGCCATCATCTTGCAACAGGACAATATCATTCACTTTAGCATTTCTCCTGTCCTTGCTCCATTTGCTCCTCTGCTGCAGATTCAGCAAATACTCCTTTCTCCACCTGGTCCAAAATTCATTGGACAAGAACTGTACTCTCTTCCATCTTTTCTGAAGATAGAGATCTTCCCTTATAAACTCACCAGGTGGTGGTGCGATTATTGACGATTTCATTGTCAATATGTGGTTTGGAGTTAGGGGTTCAGGTCCTAATGGATCATTGAGATGTTCTGTAGTCAATGGTCGACTGTTCACTGTAGCCATCACTTCGTACAGGAATGTTTTTAATGAAGAGCTGTCTAATCTTCCAGCAGACTGGTCTAGGATGGATGTGAGGATACTTCTCACGGTCCGAATCTGCCTCTCCCAGACGCCGCCCATGTGACTGGAAGCAGGTGGGTTCATGACAAAGTTGCATCCCAGCTCTTTCACACGTTCTCGATCCATTCCTTTCATTAATTCTTGGAATTCATTGCGTGCCCCCACAAAGTTTGTGCCTTGATCACTTCGTAGTTGACTCACATTGCCTCTTATAGCAATGAAACAGCGCAACGCATTTAGGAAAGCATCAGTGGAAAGGTCATCCAATACCTCAATGTGGATGGCACGTGAACACATGCAGGTGAATAGAAGCCCATACCTCTTCAGTTCTTTCCTTCCATCTTTGACATAAAATGGTCCGAAGCAGTCCATACCACTATAGGTAAATGGAGGGGTAGCTTCCATCCTCTCTGGTGGAAGGTCGGCCATTTTTTGTTCCTGATTACACTTTCTGAGCTTTCTGCATTTGATGCATTTGAAAATGAGTGATGACACTTCACTACTACACCCCAGGATCCAAATCCCACTGGAGCGTAGTTCATTGATGGTCATTCCACGACCCTGATGCTTCACCTTCTCATGGTAGTGCTTTATCAACAATCGAGACACATAATGTCCTTTGGGGAGGATAGCTGGGTGTTTGACATGAGGGTGGAGTGTTGCTTGTGTCAATCTACCTCCCACCCTCAGGATATCTTGGCTGTCCATGAAAGGGTTCAACTTGTGCAGTTTGGTTGACTTGTTCTTTTGTACCTCTTTCTTTTGTTTAAGAGCCTTGATTAAATCGCTGAACGCTTCAACTTGAACTGCATGGATTATGAATTGTTCAGCCTCCATTCTTTCTTCCAGTGTCGTAGCTTCATTGGATCTTGTTTTAAGACCTTTCACCTCCTTTGCAAAACGCTTAAGTCTTGCTATGGCTCTTACGACTCTCTTCCAATCAGAAAACTTCTGAAGTTGATCTGTTAGGGACCTTTCCTCATTTACTTTCGTTGTGTGAACTTGTGCTCTTTTGATTTCTGGGTCGTCCTCATTGAGGTCTCTCACCTTAATCTCTTCTTCCTTAGGGAGCTCCTTTTGCCACAAGAAACTAGGTCCCGTGAACCAGTTAGACTCTACAAGCTCCTTTACCATGAGTCCGCGAGAGGCATGGTCAGCCGGGTTATTTTCTGAGGCAACATATTTCCACTGACTCGGTTCTGTGCTCGATGTGATCTGCTGGATCCGATTGGCTACGAATACATGAAATCGCTTTTCATCATTGGTAATGTAACCAAGGACAACCTTGGAATCGGTCCAAAAGTATTCCTGCAGATTTTCAATCTCCATTTCTCTCCTTAGCAGAGCACTTGTCCTTGTGGCCACGACCGCAGCTGAGAGCTCCAGCCTTGGGATAGTTGTTACCTTCGTCGGTGCAACCCTTGCCTTCCCCATAACAAGAGCGCAATGAACTTCTCCAGACTTCGAAACAACCCTAAGGTAAGAACACATTCCATAGCCAGAAACACTGGCATCGGAAAAATGGTGAAGTTCACACTGCTGAATTTCCTTGGCTGCCAATGGTATGTAGTGCCGTGGTATCTCTACCGAAGAAAGATTATGAAGGTCTTGGAGCCATGCTTCCCAACGCGGCCTGAGGTCGTCAGGAAGTGGCTCATCCCATCCTACCTTGTCTTGGCACATCCTTTGTAGAATCTGTTTACCTTTCAAAATGATAGGTGCCACAAATCCAAGAGGATCAAAAATTGAGGCCACCGTTGACAGTACTCCTCTTCTGGTAAAAGGATGCTCTTTTACCCTCACTCTGAACTGGAACTTATCTGAGCTAATGCACCATTGAACCCCGAGAGCCCGTTCCATCTTGTGCTCGCCCAAAGCCATGTCCAGGTCAGCTGCAACTTCAGCAAGTTCTTGCTTTGGAATTGTGGCAAGAACCTTCTTGTTGTTGGTAATGAATTTGTGTAAGCGGAGTTTACCGGTATTGCAGAGGTCTCTTGCCTCTCTAACAAGCTCGATAGCTTCCTCTTCATTGTCCAAACTTGTTAATCCATCGTCAACATAAAAGTTGCGCTGTATAAACCTCACTGTAGCTTCACTAAACTTGCCTTCTCCTTCTGCAGCCAGGTGTTTGAGCCCAAAGTTTGCGCATCCAGGTGACGATGCAGCACCAAACAAGTGAACCTTCATGCGGAACACTGACGGTGGAGCTTCCATATTGCCTCTTTCCCACCACATAAATCTGAGATAGTCTTGGTCTCTTGGTGCAACATGAAATTGATGGAACATCCGCTCTACATCACACATGATGGCTACTTGTCCTTTGCGGAAACGACACAAGACCCCTACAAGGGCATTTGTAAGGTCTGGCCCAGTGAGTAGATGCTCATTCAGTGATGTATTCTTAAACTTAGCTGAGCAATCAAATACCACGCGAATCTTTCCTGGCTTTTGGGGGTGGTAAACCCCATGGTGAGGGATATACCACGTGGTCTGATTGGTTACCTCTGACTCTGGAACCTTTTCAGCATCACCTCTTGCTATGATGTCCTCCATAAAAGCCACATAATCTTTGTGATATTGATTATCTTTCTTAAGCCGTTTTTCCAAACATCTGAGTCTATGTTCTGCACACACTTTGTTGTTTGGCAGGCTTGGTCTCTCTTCCTTGAAAGGCAATGGCATTTCGTAATGTCCATTTGGCTTTTGCCGGATTCCTTCTTTCAGCTTCCTCAAGAACTTAATATCTTCTTGCGATATTAGAACTTCTTCACTGAACTTCTCAGTAAAATCTGACTCAAAGACCTTGAGTATATCTGCTGGAGTGATCATTTCCTTGACTTGAGTTCTATAAACGAAATGAACCTCAGACTTGAGCTCAGTAAAGGGCTTGGTAGCTGGCTGAACTTCCTTTATGATGATACGGTGGCTCACACCAATTTCATCCTCATGATCATAATCAACTTCAGTGCTACTGTAGCCGATAATGCTCCAACCTAACACAGACTTTTGTGCATATGGCTGGTTTTCATTGCCCGTGATGACATCTCTGGGAAGTAAAGCTTGTGGACAGTTATAGCCGATTAACAATCCTACTTCACAGTCGAGCTCCGGAGACATTTCATCTGCCAAATGTTCCAAGTGAGGCCAGGACTTTGCGGTTGTGCTTGTGGGTATATGGGATCTGTTTGCTGGTATGTAATCTCTGGTATAGGTTGTTGGGAGTTTGATTTTAGTGTCAGAGCTGATGCCTCTTACTTGTAGTCCTTGGACCTTTTGGCTATTCACCACCTTTGTTTTTGATGTTATCGTGGACACTTTAAGTTTTACTGGCTCTTTCTTGACACCCAATGTATCAGTTGCATCCTTCAGGATGAAGGTAGTGTCGCTCTGACTATCAAGTAAAGCATACATTAAAACTTCCTTGTCTGGTTCCATTGTTGTGGAGACATAGACTGGAACAATAGATGAAGTATGCGTACTGCTCTTCTCTTGAACAACTCGGTTAGAGGTAGCTTGCTGTATTTCAACTGAATCAGACTGTTGGTTCTTGTCTCCTTTGTTTTCTTTTGATCTTTCTTGTTTTATTCTTACTCCTTGTTCTTGGTCCTTCTTCCCACGATCTTGATGTAGGCATGTAGGGTGGCGTTTTCCACACAAGTCACACACACACCTGGATGTGCAAGCTCTGGAGTTATGGCCGATCCTAAGGCAGCCAAAACACAATTTCTCCAGTTGGACAAACTTAACTCTTTCTTCAACTGGTTTTTCCCTAATCTTGAGACATTTATGGAGAGTATGGCCTTTTCTCTTGCAAAACAAGCATGTGATGTTTGTCTTCTCAATTGTGTTAGTAGTGAAAGTCTTTGCACTAAAGTTTTGATTCCGTTGATACTTAGACTGTTCTCGTTCTGTTGGCTTCGATCTTTCTTGGTCAGTTGACTTCACTGCATATAATGATGTGATGGGGTTGCATGCAATTCGAGCCTCCATGTTGAGAAATCTCACAAAGTATCTGAAGTCAGGGAACATTTTGTGTCCATCTTGATAAATTGTGGCTTCTCTGTTCCAGCGTGAGCTCAACCAATCCGGGAGCTTGCTAGTAATCCTTTGGTTTTCCACACAGTCGTTGAGTGTTTGTAGACCTTGAACATATGGCATAGCTGATTCCACACTGCTCAGGAAATCAACAAACTCACGAAGATTTTCGCTGTCCTTGGGGGCAATTTTATGCCATGTATGTATCTTGTCACGGTATGACTTGGCAACTATAAATGGATTACCAAATCGGTCTTCAAGTATGTCCCAGGCAGCACGATATGCTGTTTCTGTTCCTACAAGGAAATGGCCTTCTATAGCTCTCTTGGCTGAGCCACCAACGTACTTACGCAAAAAGAAGAGCTTTTCTTGAGATAGCAGGTTCTTGCGATCAATCAGAGTAAAGAAAGAAAGCTTCCAATCATTGTACTTGAGAGGATCTCCTTTGAAAACATCAGGTTCTGGGATTGGAACTCGATTAGCTGTGATTGCTTCAGCAAGAGTTCTCACAAGGTCATTGGAAGCTTCATGTGAGGTTAAAATGGCTTGAGTGGCAGGAGTTTTAGTGGCTGTAACCTCATGTGGATGATGGACTTGATAGGGCTTGGCTTGTTGCGCAGGAAGAGCTTGAGAGACTGGTGCTTGATAGGAGGGAAAAAATGGATCCATTAAAGGGTTAAGTGCAAAAGGTGGATCGACAGATTCCGAATAAACCTGCAGTCTTGCTTGAGCTGCAACATGCCCTTTAAGTTCTTCTAGACGTTCTACTTCTCTTCTTTTCTTTTCCAGCTTTATTTTTCTATCAGCACTTTCTGCTATGAACTGAGCTCTTTTTTTAGCACTCTCCGCTTCAATTTCCTTTTTGTTAGCTTCTCTTTCAGCCTTTAAGATTTGATCTTCCACCTCAAGTCTTTGAATTTCTTCCTTTTGCTGATGTTGTGCATTTGTTATCTTTATCACCTCTTGCGTAGCCACAACTTCAGCTGCCGCTTGTTTTGCATTAAGGGACAGGATGGAAGAATGTCTGGATACTTTAGAAGACGCTTTTGACTTAGCGGTTTGAGCTGAGGAAACACTAGAAACTGTGCTGTCAAACACTGACTTAGCATCAGGCCAAGATATGATTTCTGAATCATCACCACTGCGGAAACGTTGTACATTTGTATTTGCAATCCTAGTGAATGCCTGGCATGTGTCATTCATTCTCCGAATGTCAGGTTCAGGACTTGAAATGGCTCTTATTTTGAGGTAAGTATTGTCCATATCAACTTGAATGGTGTTGATTGCATTTACAATCTCATCAATCAGATCATCAGCATCATTATTCTTAATGGACCGTTTTAAGCCATTGATGTGATACTTCCATCTTCTGTACATCCTTACAAAACTCACATTTAGATCCTTCAATTTGTCATCTAACAGAGCTTTTCCCTTTTCAGTGAGCTTTTGTGTGCGTCCAGATTTCCTAATTCCAGGAGGCAGTTGTGTATCATTCGCACCAACCTGAGATTGTGTGTCCTGCGCTGTGTCTTCAACTTGCTCATCAGCATCAGCTTGCTGTGATAGGGTAGTCTGCTCTGCGTCACTATCTTCTTGAGGGTCTCCAAGAGTGACCTCTTCAGTTGGAAAAGTGCTTTCCTTTGAGTGTGACATATTAAATGTACAGAGTCTTAAATGTGTTGAAATTTGAATAAAATGTATTCTGTTCTCTAATGTGTGCAAATATAAAATAACGTGAAATGTTGAAAATAAATCTCTTTGTTACCTTAGCTTAACCTTTGAATAATGCACAATTAACACTACAGTATCATAAACACACTTCAATAAATGACCAATAAAAAAGGCAATTAAAGTGAGAAAAAATAAATAATTTGTCACAGTCTAAATATGAAAAACTCACTTGTAAGACCAAAGCTTAGATATAAACTTAAAACATCTTATATTCAACTGGAAGAATGGTAAATTTACTTGTCTACTTAGTTTCTTTGATTCTTACTAGAATCAACTGCAGGAAGAAATAATGTCCACTGTTGCTTTAAGGAAAACAAAAACACAAAATGAAACGTCCGTGTGGTATAATGGCAGTACTTGCGCTACTTTCAAGACACTCTTTTCGACGTGCTTGCTTGTTTAGCCTTGTCCACTTGCCCTTTGAAATCACCCGAACAATTCACAAGGTGGCGTCTCCTTTACCGCACGTGGCCTGCTCGTCGTCTTCGTCCGCTCGGAGTCTTCACCGACGCAGAAGTGTTCTACTGTGCCGCCCATTGATCGAATGCGAGACTCCAGTTCCGTTAACAGATGTTTATTAACACCGTAGAATTAAAAGTTCAGGTAAACAAAATAGACAACATTAAATATTGCAATCGTTATATAAATAACAAAGAATACAAAGTAATACTGACCACTTTAGCCTGCTTATCAACCAACGGCAGAGTACTTTTCCAGAAGCAATCTTCAGACAAAAATGTATTCTTCAGCTTATACACAGTTGAAGTAAACACCACGAATCATGGATTATAAAGAATAAAAAATTTAACTAGACAGGTGTCACTGCTACATGTGCGCTTGGTCTCTGCGCTTTGCTTACTGAGCTTATCGAAGCTAACAGCCGCTACTTCCGGTTTTCAGCATGTCAAAATAAAAGTATGTGCGCATTTCAAAATAAATTCAAAAAAGCAGCTGCATTTACAATAATACTTGTAGATACTTTAAGCCAAATGTTTTTACATAGATCATGCTATTATTATCATCATTTTTATCAGTGCATTTTTATAATATTTTATTCAACACCCCAAGCATGAACGATGCAAATGATTCTAGTTCAGTGAGTTGAACTAGCGCAGGTTCTGCCAGTAAAGGACACTGGTGTAACGTTAGCAATGATGTACATCTGAGACGGAGAGAAGTTATCAAGAGAAGGACATACAAACTAGAACACAGCCTCTATTAGCCAATGAATTAACTAAAGTTAACAAAGGAGCCTTTATTGTGGAGTTTTAATTGTTAGTTTGCTATAGTGCAAAAGTACAGCATGACAATTACAATGTGCATAATGGTTAATAGAATATGTGCCATTTGGCTGTTAAACCATAAAGCAGACAAAACAAATATCCAGAGCTTTCTACTTTTGAAAAATGTTTTGATATTTCAGGGAATTGCAAGAAAGCTTTGAGGGACTGAAGTCACTTTTCAAAAATCAAACTCTCATTACTAAAATAAAAGACCTGGATTTGACTAACAGCCGAAGTCAAACTAAGAAGATCACAGATGATTTCCTGAAAGCAATCTATCCAAAGATTCAACCTCTGAGTAAAACTTATAAGACCATAAAAGAGCTTCCGGAGGATTCTGATCAAAAAAAGGCAATATTGAAAAGAGTGAGTTCTGCAAAAATGGAGAGAATTGACAAAACTCTCAAACTGCATAAGCAACTAAATGGCGCAATCGATGATCTATTACAAAAGCTTGATGATAACAAAATCACAGGTGCAAAAGCAGAAGAAACTTTGAAATGTATTCAGACGATGAGAGACAAAGCTGCTCAATTTAAGAACAGTCTAAATTAAATTTAAATAATACAATCCTGCAGAAAGTATTCAGTCTTTGAAAGCAGTGAATTCTGAATTGTAGAAGTTTACATATTCTGGGATTGTCTACCGTAGATCAGATGATTTCAGGGCTAGAAACTCTCACATTACAGCAGAGGTTTTCTCTTATCAGAAAATAGTGACGAAAATGAGGTCAAATGTACTTTCTTTTTTTTTTTCTTTTTTTTTTTTTACATTGATTTTGTCAAAATTGACAGGCATTCATTTTGATTGCCCTTTTTGTTGTATATGTTACTGTTTTGTAATGTAATGTAAAATAAAAACTATAATCATGCTTTCCCAACTGATGTAGATGTAGAAGACCAAAATATCTATTACAAAATAAATGTACATCTGATCTCACCAACATATTCACCAAATTGTGTGATCTTTTATAAGTAAGCATGGGAAGGTATTTTAAATGGGAAGGTATTTGAAAGGTGGTTTGAGGAGCTGAGGGGCTGACAGGAAGAAGAGTTGAGAGGTAGTAGATGGGAGGAGGTGGGAGAGGGAGGCTGGGTGGGAATTCAGGAACTGGCTCAGGCTCAGGTTCTGGAACAGATTCTGGCTTGGGAACAGACTCAGATTCGGGAACAGACTCAGGCTCAGGCTCGGGAGCAGACTCAGGAACAGATCCAGGCTCGGGAACAGATCCAGGCTCAGGCTCAAGCACAGATTCAGGCTCAAGCACAGATTCGGGCTCAGGCACAGATTCAGGCTCGGGAACAGATCCAGGCTCGGGGACAGATTCAGGCTCGGGGACAGAAGACTCAGGAAGGGTGGTCTCGGTGGGACGAGACTCTGGAAGGGCGGTCTCGGTGAGACGAGACTCTGGAAAGGCGGTCTCGGCGGGACGAGACTCTGGACGGGCGGACTCGGCGGGACGAGACTCTGGACGGGAGGTCTCGGCGGGACGAGACTCTGGAACGGGGACTGGAACAGGTCTGGGAATATGGACAGTCCTTGGGGCAGGCACAGGTCTAAGAACAGGAACAGGTCTGGGAACATGGACTGTCCTTGGGGCAGGAACAGGTCTAGGAACAGAACAGGGAACAGGAACAGGTATCGGCGTGGCTATCTTGGCTGAGGGCTCAAGCGGTGAGCTGGCGGCCATCTTGGTTGAGGGCTCAGGCTGGGCAGGCATGACGTGAAGCTCAGGCTGGTTAGGCAAGAAGCTCAGGCTGAAGAAGCTCTGTGATTTGATTTGTTTCAAATTGAAACAAAGCATTAAGGGACTGAACTCAGAATTTGGCAGAAATCATCAAACATCCATTGATAAAATAAAGGAGCTGAATGACATCACTGATGAACTTGAATCCATGCAGAAGAAAACAACAGAGGGCATTTAGGGATGGCTAGCACGTCAGACCTTATCAATTTTAACATTGGGAAAGGCTGGAGGAACATGTGAAGCATCTAACATGATCAAGACTCTTTTGAAGATCATAAAACATGTCCATAACAGAACCATCCCAATGATTCAACATCTGAGTACAATTTATAACACAAAAGAGCTTCAGCAGATGAGAAGGTGGATTCTATTCAAAATAAGGAAATGCTGACAAGAGTGAGATCTGTGAAAACCGCAAGAATTGGCAAAACTCTCAAACTGGTTGAACAACTAACTGACACAATCCCATCTCTATCAGTTGATCTTGATCATTACAGTATCATATTTTCAGCAAAAGAGACACAAGCAGAAGAAATCAAATCAGAAACTCTGAAATGTATTAATCAGATGAGAGAAACAGCTGCTCAATTTCAGGAGACTGAATGAAACTAAAAGTGCCAAAGAATATATTAACAAATAAGTAAAAAATCTGTTTAGAAATGATCTGTCAGGTATTATTATCAATAATACAGTCAAAGCAGACCACGAAATCTTTACAAATGTATGCATGTAATGATGTATAAAATCATGCAGAAAATGTGCAGTCTTTGAAAGCAGTGAATTCTGAATTATAGAAGTTTACATATTCTGGGATTTTCTACTGTAGATCTGCTGCTTTCAGGGCTAAAAACTCTCATATTACAGCAGAGGATTTCTTTTATCAGAAAACAGTGAGGTAAATGAGGTCAAATTAACTTCTCTTTTTAAGGAAACTTGAGCTGCGTCATGAAGCATGTGTAGAATCAGTCCAATGGTGTGATGAGACGTCATAGGTGGGTGACATCACAGACCAGGAAACTATAAAGCACACCTGAAAACAGACCGCGCTAGCTTCTGTCTTCAGCAAGTGTCCTCGGTGATACTGTCTCCGTCTATTTGGTGTTGTTTTGTCATTGCACAATCACTATATATATATATATATTAGCGTACAAGCAGCAGTTTAAACAGTGTGCTGTCCCTTGCCCTCATTTCCTTAAGTGTGGGGACACACGCAAACTGTGTGTAGCTTGTTTGGGAGTTGAGCATGCCCAAGCACGCAATGCGGTTTCTTCTCCCCGAGGCGAGGTACCAGTGCTATAATTATCCAGTTCTGAGAATCTGGATGTTGTAAGCATTGATGCAGGGGATTTTGAGGATTCACCACCTCATACCTCTGCTTATGAGGAGCTTATGGAGGTTGTGACTCATGCTGTCGTTAAACTAAATATCGAGTGGCCAGCCGAAATTTGCAACAGATTTGTCTCTTCGGGCCACCAAGAAAACGGCCAAATCAGTAGGCTGGTTGTTCCCTGCCGGTTCACCGTTAAAGTGGCTGCTCGACCAAAACCAGAGGCCAGTCTCGAGATACTGGTTCCCTTAGTAGATTTTCTGGCAGCGTGGAAGCTACTGCCAAATATAACTCACTGGGTCCTGCTCACAATAGACAAGGGTTACAAAATTCAGTTCCGTTCTCGACCGCCCAGATTTCTAGAGGTCCTCCCTATGGTGGTGGACACTGAGCAGGCTCTGGTTGTGAAGCAAGTAGTACAGACTCTTCTACGAAAGGAGGCTATAGAAAGGGTTTCTCCTCCCAGCAGGGAGTCAGGGTTTTACAGCCGTTACTTTATTGTTCCAAAATAGGATGGGGGGTTGCGTCCTATTCTAGACCTGCACCAACTAAACCGCAGGGTTCAGAAACTCAGGTTCAAGATGCTTACACTCAAACAGATCGTGTCACAGATTCGCAGAGGACTGGTTTGTGATGATAGACTTGAAGGACGCGTACTTCCATGTAGCCATTCATTCTCATCACAGGAAGTTCCTGAGGTTCGCTTTCAGGGGCGAAGCATACTAGTATCGGGTTCTTCCCTTCGGCCTAGGTTTATCAACCCTCACTTTCACGAAATGCGTGGATGTAGCTCTGGCTCCATGAGACTCCAGGGCATTCGCTTGTTGAATTACATCGACGATGTAATGGCAGTTCGGCATCGAGCTGTCGTTCTGTCTCATATAAGAAAGTTGGGGTTGAGGCTCAACGTCAAGAAGAGTTTGCTCCTCCTGTCTCAGAGGACCACTTTTCTAGGCGTGGTTTGGGATTCGACGACGATGCAGGCAAACTGTCCCCTGCTCGTATATCATCGATTCTCTCATCTGTGATTGAGGTAAAGCTAGGCCAGTCACTCACTGTGAAACAGTTTTAGAGACTGTTGGGTCTCATGGCAGCTGTGTCCAACGTAATCACTTTTGGCCTCCTGTACATGAGACCCCTGCAGTGGTGGCTCAGGACCAAAGGGTTTTCTCCAAGCGGGAATCCGTTTTGCATGATCAAGGTCATGCGGCGATGCTTATGTGGTGGGAAAGCCCTTTACCTTCCCTTATAATTATATGTGGATCGTAAGCCAATTGCCTGTCACCATGGGGATATAAAGTGCGATAGACCTGTGCTTGAGGTCAACGTCATTTGTCGACGTCACTGATGCGCCGCAAACACTTTACTGTGGCTGCTTCCGGCATCAGGTGTGGACATTAGAGAGGTAGGAACGCTTGGTGACTTTATGAGATTGTTTTTAAAGTTAGTAATTAATTTTCCCTGGTTGTGTGTGTTTTTCTTGCACCTTAGTAAGCTCTTGATTGCTTGATTACCATTTCCTCTCGTAAAGTGTGAGTCAGCTGTTCCGTTTCTCGTGCGGGTCTCGCACTACTGCTGTGACTGCCGTTATTGGGTGTGTGCGCTCCTGATTATGCACGCATCATATTTGTCATTGGTATGTCTAACAGGCGTTTACTAAGTTCGGGTGAGACTCTATAATAGTAATATTAAATGGTGACATTCTATTTTATTCCAGGTGCTCTCCCTAAAACGTTGGAGAGCGTAAGCTGATTGCTTGATCGCCATTCCCTCTCGTATGGTTCAAATCAACGGATTCGTTTCTCCTGCAGATCTCGCACTACTGCTGCAACTGCTAGTTGGGCGCGTTTCACGTCCTGCCCACGGATAACGTTGCTGTTTTGTTGATTTTGCTTTACATTTTCTATGTTCTTTTGTTTTGTTTAAGTCGTCTTTATTTACATTTGAATATAAGTGATACTGTTTGCTCTTTGCATATTCTGATATAGTTTGTTTTCTATTATTTGTTTTTTTTTTCTATTTTGCAAAGAGCTTTATCTTTTTTTGGGGTTTGTTTTGCAGTGCAGTGCATTTATTATGTGTGGCTTATTTGATTTATCCTATTAAATGCAACCTCATTATTTTTCTTTTTGTATCTTTCTAGTTTGTATTTTGTTTTGCTGCTTAGTTAATTATTGTAACCTGATTGAAATGGGTTTGGTTTATTTTTCTGTAAACTGTTAAAACCAGTTTGCTGTATTTTCCCGCAAGCTGTTAAAACCAGTTTAGTGTATTTTTCTGCAAACTGTTGAGATCAATTTGGTTTATTTTTCTGTAAACTAAAATCCATTGTCTTGCTTTTGCATTTCTTTAACTCTTTTTGTTTAATTTATTTGTTTAATTCATGAGTTGTAATTTGAGGGCAAATAGGCCTTGTACATTTCTTTTCCAGTTTTGTTAATTCTTATTTTGGGTTTTGTTGTTTAATTTAAATCAACATAGGGCAATTCAGCGCTTTAATTATTCTGTGTGCATTTTTAGTGACTCGTATTAAGATTGCTCTGTTCTTGTGCTGCAGGATCTGGGTGCCAAAGGCAGGGAGGCCGGCTCTATTCCCTTCTAAGTGGTGGTGTGTTGTTCACAGTGTGCCGTGTCCATCCGTGGAGTATGGTGTGAGTGCGTGTGTTTGCGTGCACTGGTGAAAGGAATGATTTCTCTGCTATAGGCAGCCTAATGTCTGATAGCCTGACCCTGCTGGTAAGCCCCGGTTAGCTGGTGTCTCTGTGACCTTTTCAGAGCCAAACCCTTATGATGAGCTGTGCTTGGCTGAGGCCTGATATATTTTAATGATTGTTTTAAAGTGATTGTGTAACTTAATAAAGTCAACTGTTTTGTATCGTTACCCATGTCTCTGAGCAATTATTGATGAACAAACTTGCGTGTCCTTTTAGAGACACTAAATTCTCTGGGTGTAACTCCCTGAGTGGCGTAGTTGGCAAATTATCCTTCAAATCCACCTCCGGGTTGCCACATTCGTGGCGTAGTCGGCAGGATTATCCTTCAAATCCACCTCCGGGTTGCCACACTTACGTACCTTAGTCATGTGGAAGAAACCTTGGTTCCTCGCCCAAGGCCCAGTGCTGGGGTCTTCTTGTCGTTGCGTAACGCTAACAACGGATGCTTCCCTCACAGGTCAACTCCCAATGAGGGCACTGTTCAATAAAACCCCTTATATAATATATAGGCCCTATTTGTGCATTCAAACGCACAGGCCAGATAGAGACTAAACACGTAATATGCATGTGCATGGCGTCACCATTTTCACAGATTCACGTTTTGAAGTTTACTCAGAGATGATAACGTTATGGTTTTCAAAAACGTGCACTTTGAAACCTGTTTAAAAGTGTGCGTTCTCAGGCCACCAAACAACCATTGTTGCATTAATTTCCTGTTATTACTGTAAAGCGGCTTTGTAAAAAGCTCTATATAAAGGTGACACGACTTGACTTGCAACAACAACAAAACAAGATCAGATCAGACACACTGATATTCATCAATATAATAAGAAAAACTACCAGGATATTTCAGGACACACTGAAGGAGTTTGCTGGAAAACTTGGCATGAAGTGAAAGAGAAAATAAACAGTTTCCAGACAACCACCTGAAGGCAAAAGAGAAACCTGATAGTTTTGCAATAGTAGAACATTATCGAGATGTCTAAGTATGTTGTTTCTTGTAAACTCATTTTGAAACTAAACTCTTGGGAAAATAAACGGAGCATATAAATATGAGCAGTATTTCAGTCAGAGCGAATCCCTCTTCAGACGCTCTTCACTCACTCCAGGTGGGCAAGAATATTCATACTTCTTTATTAATAGCAAATTATGATTATATTCCTATTACACAGAGATGGATATATATTTTAGTTGTTTATTTATTTCACTAGAGTTGTTTTTACAAATTATGCAACTTCATTGAAACTGACTAAATCTGACTAAATTTTGTGCATGAATTAATTTAATTCAGCAGGTGAAATAAAGATTGATAACTTTTGAATTGTAGATGTTTTTCTCATGGTGATTTTTCTCAGTGTGTTTGACAGGACAGAACACACACACAGACTGGTGACCTTATCAAGCAGTGTCTCTGATCACAGTGTTTGACATCATCCTTCAGTTCAGCGTGAGTCTCCATTTCATGTTTTTATCTTGGCATCATGGATGAATTAAATTGAAAATCTTTAATTTTCTAACATTGAGATTTCCTTTACTTTATTGTCAAGTCATTGACCAACCTGATCTTACAGCAATTCCTATGAATTTTACGAAGTGGATAATTGTACCATTTCACACAACCTCACTCGTACGAATTTGTACGATTTTTGCTAAATCGTATATATGTTACGAGTTTCCCAATCGTATGAATTAGCCACCTCGTACAAATTGGTCGTGAGATAGCGTTGTCATTGACAAGTGTACAAGGAGTGAAAATATTTTATGCATTGATCCTTGCAGGAATACAGAACAAAGAATGTGACATTCAACTTCAATAAATACACAAAATCATTACATACTTGTAGTATTATCACTATAAATCAGACTATGACATACATTGAGTTAAAGTTATCACTTTATTTCTGTTTGCAGCAGTTACAGCAACAGACATGGGATCATGGTGCTCTTCAGGTCAGAACACACAACACTTGTAATACAAACACGACACCTAGTGGTTACTCCAGGATACTACAATACTTCTATCGCAGCACTAGATATTGTTAATTATGAATTATTTGAGTAATCTTTGAAAATGCTTAAAGTGTAAATTGCAGGTTAACCACCACAGCCAATTAATGTGTAAATTAAAGTGCTCTATATTTAATTATTTCTGTCTTAAAATGCGTTAAAATAACATTTATTGGGGTTTATTCAAAGGTAGAGTGTTTTTTCAGTAACTGGTGATGACGTCATAAGAGGCACTCGCAACCCATACTCTGCTAGATTCTTACTGTATTATGGCTATTTGGAGAACGACTGAGGATGTGGGAAACCATCAAATTCTTTATGGACCACAGCCCTACAATTTTTAACCGGTCAGACGTGAGAGAGGGGAGGAAATTGCCAGGACCCATGGCACTCAAAGAGTTATTAATGCTTGGTGTGAGGAGAATGAGTGGAGGGTTGGCCAGGTGTCCTGGTGAGTAGCTACGTTAGAGCTAGTCTAGGCTAGCCTGGTGCAAACTTAACCCGGATAATATAAGGGAACAAGCCAGTCTTTTCAAAATCTTGCCGTCATGTAGAATAGCAAGGAGGGACAACGACTGAAGACATTATTTACTTACATGGTGTCAGTCCAAATCAGAGCTGTAGAGATGCACACACTGCACAGGCACCAATCGCTAGTCTCACCGACGCCTCAAACGTCATGTAATACCCTTCCTCAATCCACGCTTTATCAATTTCTCATAAATAAAAGTCATAGTCAGTGAAGTGCTCGCTGCATATGACGGCTGACTTGGTCACAGAGGCAGCAGTAAAATCCGCCGAATCAACCTTTTGTCCTTGGGGAAATTGTGGACCCTGTGCCCTGTTTTTGAAGAATTTGTACATCCCGCACAAACACAACTTTTTACCATTTTGACAGGTGAATAAGGCGAATACAGCTGCTAGCGTACTACTGAGTATGCCGGTAACTCTACTAGTGAGTTCCTCTTATGACGTCACGCCCCATCTAGTGGAAGGGAGCGGGAGTGCTTAAAACCACTGTTAAAAGTGCCAACTTTTCATATTATATTCAGCATTTTGGTATAAAAAACAATGGTGGGCGGTTCTTATCTTTATGTTTAATAAACACATTGCATTATCTTCGTGAAAAATTTAACCTGCAATTTACACTTTAATGTCTGATACAGGTAAAGTGAATCGAGCAGAAGAGATGTCTCAGTAAGTATTTCTTGTTCAAAGCTTTGACTTTATCTTTATTAACTTTATAATCAACTGATTATTATCAATATGAGTAAATCATTAACAACAAGGTTTCATTTGTTAACATTAATTAACTACATTAGTTAACATTAACTATTATTACAGCATTTTATTCATCTTAGTTAATTTCAACTTTTAATTTTTAAAAAAAAATGAATAGTTCCTCATCAAGTGGAGGAGGGAAGTTTATATGGACAGTGTAACTTATACTGTATTCAGCAGCTCCTTAAACCACAACAGAACATGATTGTGACGTCACAGCAAATCATATTTCATTTACACACACACACACACACACACACACACACACACACACACACACACACACACACACACACACACACACACACAACTCTATATATGACTTAACTTATGAGATAATAATATAATACTTGCAAATAAAACAAATGATTCTAGTTCAGTGAGTTGAACTAGCGCAGGTTCTGCCAGTAAAGAACACTGGTGTAACGTTAGCAATGATGTACATCTGAGATGGAGAGAAGTTATCAAGAGAAGGACATACAAACTAGAACACAGCCTCTATTAGCCAATGAATTAACTAATGTTAACAAAGGAGCCTTTATTGTGAAGATTTAGGTAACACTTTATAATAACTGCACGCTATTAATCATTAGTTAAGCATTAGTAAACAGTTAATTCATAATTTATAAAGCATTAATAGACATTAATAAGCAGTTTATAAATACAGTTATACATGATTTGTTATTGTATTTTCATACTTTATTAATGATCAATTCATCATTTCTAAATGAAGCATTGCATTATTTTCAAACCAGTTATTTAGGAGTTGTCAGTGGTTCATAAGATCACTTAGAAAGTGCAAGTAAATGATTAATAAACTTTAAATACATATTATTATTCAGACATATAGTAATAGTTACTTAGTGTGTTAATAAATGCTTTATTAACATGTATTTCTACTGTAATTCAGGGTTAATTCAGGTAGTTATAAAGCATTTAGTAGTGGTCAGTTAACTATTTTGTGAGCTCATCTATAGTGAGGACTAGTTATGCCTTAAAATAACTAGTAAAGCATTTATAAAGGAGATTTAAAGGCTGTTAAATATTTTTATGTTCTGTATCACTGTTTTGTGTTTGTTTCCTTTTTCTGTTTAGAAGATAAATGAGCCTTTAAATCTCCTTTATAAATGCTTTACAAAGCATAACTTGTCCTCACTTTAGATGAGCTCACAAAAATAGTGAACTGACCACTACTAAATGCTTTATAACTACCTGAATTTACTACATTTACTTACACTTTCTAAGTTATCTTATTAATCAATGACAACACCTAGTTTGTAAATAATGTAACTGGTTTGTAAATAATGCAATAATTCATTTAGAAATTATAAATTGATCATTAATAAAGTATGAAAATACAATTGTTAAACACATTATAGATATGCTTATAAACCAAGAATAAAGCATTTATAGCTGTATTTATAAGCTGCTTATTAATGTCTATTAATGCTTTATAAATGATGAATTAACTGTCTAGTAATGCTTAACTAATGATTAATAGCATGCAGTTATTATAAAGTGTTACCGAGTTTTATAGTGTTGTTTGCTATAGTGCAAAAGTACAGCATGACAATTACAATGTGCATAATGGTTAATAGAATATGTGCCTTTGGCTGTTAAACCATAATACAGACAAAACAAATATCCAGTGCTGTCTACTTATGAAAAAGTTCTGATATTTCAGGAACCCTGAAGCTCTTTGTGACAAATTGAAACAAAGCAATAAGGAACTGAACTCAGAATTTCAGAGAAATTATCAAACTCTCACTGATAAAATGAACAACATCACTAAAACAGAATCAGCAAAAGGAATCGCAGAGACACTTCGTTTGGGTTTGACTTCAACAAACCCAATGATTAAACATCTGAGAGCAATTAATAAAACCATAAAAGACCTTAAGCAGATGAATGTGGATTCTGTTCAAAATAATGAAATACTGAGAAGCGTGAGATCCGCGGACATGGGGAGAATCGCCAAACCTCTCAAACTGCATGAGCAACTAACAGGCAGAATCGATACTCTATTACAAAATTTTGATCATTACAAAATCACAGAACAAGACGAGTCACAATTGATTCCTCAGATGAGAGAAACAGCTGATCAATTTCAGAAGAATCTGAATGAAATTAAACATGCCAAAGAATATATTAACAAATTAGTTTAAAATCTGTTTAGAAATGATTGAACTGATCTGTCTGGTATTATTATCAATAATACTCTAAACTGAAAACTTTACAAATGTGTGCATTTAATGATGTATAAAATCCTGCAGAAAGTGTTCAGTCTTTGAAAGCAATGCATATGACCTTGGATAAACTCTATTTGTCTTTGTAAATGAACCACTTACTCTGGAGTTTAGATTCTGTTTATTTCTTGTTAAATTACAAGCATTCATTTGAATTGCTCTTTTTGTTGTATATGTTACTGTTTTGTAATGTAATGCAAAATAAAAACAATAATCATGCTTTCCCAGCTGAAGCAGATGTCAATACATATATTACAACATAAATGTACATCTGATCTCACCAACATATTCACCAAACTGTGATCTTTTATAAGTAAGCATGGGAAGATATTTGAAATCATCTTTGAAGAGGCGACATGAAGCTAAAATAAACCAATTTTTGTTTACAATATTCAATCTTGTAACTGTTCTTGGTGTAAGGGTTGGTTTACTGAAAATGCTTTTGGTCTTTTGTATTATTTTTTTAATAACTGACTTGTATTAGACAAAGGCATATCATAACGTTCTCCATTATTAATGTTTCAGGAACATCATTCTAACCTTAAAAAAACGTTCCTCTGACATTAAGAAAACTGGACATTGTAATGTTCCCATAAGCAGAACAATGTTTGGGAAGCGTTCTGTTAGCTGTGGAGTTCGTCTCTCCTGCTCTCCAGCTTCATCTGGTGGACATTAAACAGCTGTGATGAAACATGCTTATTAGTCTGATATCAACAGCTTTAAGATACATTTACATTAAAGGGGACCTATTATGTCCCTTTTCACAAGATGTAAAATAAGTCTCCGATGTCCCCAGAGTGTGTATGTGAAGTTTAAGCGCAAAATCTTACATTTTAAATGAATAGATTTTTTTTACAGCATGTTTAAATTGTCACTTTTTGGTGCTCAGAAAAACGCGCTGTTTTAGTGTGTGCCCTTTAAATGCAAATAAGCTGCTGCCGCACGGCACAGGGGGCGGAGCTTCATGAGCTCGCGCTCAGTCTCTCAGGACAATTTCATCTCACGGAATGAAGATAATATCAGAAACTCTCAGTAACAGTGTTCATTCTAACCCGGAGTCGTATTACGTATTTGTCATCTGCTTGTATGTATCCACTATTAATAGCCTTCAAGTCTGCTGTTTCGGACCAGGTCCGAATGATGATCAAATTTTTTTTTTTCATTTTTCCTACCGACCAAACTTTGGATAGCAGTCGCGCTGGCACGAACACCACAACGTTGCCCAACATCAAATGGCAAACTCAATCATGCGCTAATCATTTGTGCTTCTGCTTCACTGACCATTTATCAGTTTGGACCAATGTCACTGCAGCGCGAGCCGATCTTAATCAAGCGACACTGTTACTACACAGCGCTAAGAGATCCAGTAAGGAAAACATTTGAATTCACCACAGAAATAATAACATCCCTGCGAGATCTAGTGAGAAGCATTCAAATTTCTCCGTTATTAACCGTAGATCTCTTTTAGATCAAACAGCGCTGACGTGGAAACCAGGAGAAACATTTTGCCATGATTAAGTCCACAAATCAGAAACATTCACGATGGATTTAATGTAGTAGGCTAACACTAACTGTCACCATGGAAGTTTGGCAGGTATAGTTGCTTTCAAGTACATCACATATCTTTTTCTAGCACTTCAAAACTCTAATAGGCTATTATCATATACACTGCTCAAAAAAATTAAAGGAACACTTTGAAAACACATCAGATCTCAATGGGGAAAAATATCATGCTGGATATCTATACTAATATGGACTGGGTAATGTGTTATGAACGAAAGAATGCCACATCGTTTGATGGAAATGAAAATAATCAACCTACAGAGGATTGAATTCAAAGACACCCCGGAAATCTAAGTGAAAAAATGATGCAGCAGGCTTGTCAATTTTGCTGAAATTTCATTGCAGCAACTCAAAATGGTTCTCAGTAGTTTGTATGGCCCCCACGTGCTTGTATGCATGCCTGACAACGTCGGGGCATGCTCCTAATGAGACGACGGATGGTGTCCTGGGGTATTTCCTCTCAGATCTGGACCAGCGCATCACTGAGCTCCTGGACAGTCTGAGGTGCAACCAGGTGATGTCAGATGGACCGAAACACAATGTCCCAGAGGTGTTCTATTGGATGTAGGTCAGGTGAGCGTGGTGGCCCTTCAATGGTATCATTCCTTCATCCTCCAGGAACTGCCTGCATGCTCTCGCCACATGAGGCCGGGCATTGTTGTGCACCAGGAGGAACCCAGGACCCACTGCACCAGCATAGGGTCTGACAATGGATCTAAGGATTTCATCCCGATACCTAATGGCAGTCAGGGTGCCATTGTCTAGCCTGCAGAGGTCTGTGCGTCCCTCCATGGATAGGCCTCCCCAGACCCTCACTGACCCACCACCAAACCGGTCATGCTGAACGATGTTACAGGCAGCATAACATTCTCCACGGCTTCTCCAGACCCTTTCCTGTCTGTCACGTGCTCAGGGTGAACCTGCTCTCATTTGTGAAAACCACAGGGCTCCAGTGGCGGGCCTGCCAATTCTGGTGTTCAATGGGAAATGCCAATCGAGCTCCCTGGTGCTGGGCAGTGAGCACAGGGCCCACTAGAAGACGTCGGGCCCTCAGGCCACCCTCATGAAGTCTGTTTCTGATTGTTTGGTCAGAGGCATTCACACCAGTGGCCTGCTGGAGGTCATTTTGTAGGGCTCTGGCAGTGCTCATCATGTTCCTCCTCGCACAAAGGAGCAGATACCGGTCCTGCTGATGGGTTAAGGACCTTCTACGGCCCTGTCCAGCTCTCCTAGAGTAGCTGTCTGTCTTCCTGGAATCTCCTCCATGCTCTTGAGACTGTGCTGGGAGACACAGCAAACCTTCTGGCAATGGCACGTATTGATGAGCCATCCTGAAGGAGCTGGACTGCCTGCGCAACCTCTGTAGGGTCCAGGTATCGCCTCATGCTACCAGTAGTGACACTGACCCTAGCCAAATGCAAAACTGGTGAAAAACAGTCTGAAAAGATGAGTAGGGAAAAAATGTCAGTGGCCTCCACCTGTAAAACCATTCCTGTTTTGGGGGTTGTCTCACTGTTGCCCATCTAGTGCACCTGCTGTTAATTTCTTTAACACTAAAGCAGCTGAAACTGATTACCAACCCCCTCTGTTACTTAACTGACCAGATCAATATCCCAGGAGTTTAACTGACTTGATGCTATTCTCTGATTAAAAAGTGTTCCCTTTATTTTTTTGAGCAGTGTATTTAAATGTTATTTTTAATGTGATGACCAAAACATTATCTTGTTCATCCTTCAAAGATTACCCCCATTTATAAAACTAAAAGTTTCTAGATGTAGGGAAAAAAACACACTAAAAAAGACGTTTTTGGTGGCTGCCATTTCCACTCTCAAATATTTATTTTTTAATCGTTTTGCTTTTGAATTATTTCGACATTATAAAATTATACTGGTCTCTTGTCTGCGTTGTGTTTTTGGTTGCGCATGAGAAGAACAGGACAGCATTCGGCAGTTTCACTGATCTTTAATTCCTGATATACAAACAAATGTAATCAGCCTCTTAGTTAGAGTCGCCCTTGTTAACTATAAAACTAATGTGATGTACACTTGTCACATGTGCTCTCATTTCACATTTAGGCCCAGATGCAAAACTATAACTTAAATGGGATGAAATGACAAAAATAACCACACAGATAGGTAAAATAATATTATATACATACATTAGTGTGAAAATATAGACATAAAAGCAACAATTAAAATTAGGATTAAAAAAGATTATCAGGAGCCCAAAATAACCTCACCTCTCCACTACATCACCAATGCAAAGAGGAAGAGGAGGGGACAGAACAGGAAATTGTATTGACTCATGACATCACATCAATTAAAGGGAAAGGTACTCACTTCACTTAGGCAGTCATATCAGGTGCATGTAAATGAACAATTTTGTGAGAATTCTAATAAACTACACATACATTTAACAGTACACTTTCTGTACCTGTTACACTTGCAAACTTAAAATAAAACTAAAATAAAATAAACCTTTGTTTATAACTACTACAATACATTTCATTTTTTAAGGAGCTGTTTTTGTTTTATATGCTGCTAAGAAGACACCCCAGAAGATGGGTCAAGTATAGCTCCATCATTGTTCAAAGTCAAACAAGATAATACTTTATGATGTGACACACACACCTCTGAAGTGATAGAAAAGTCCTCGGGACCGCATCACTCGCAAGACGAAACCTGCATTGGTGTACAAGACCAAAGTCCACCATTCTCTCGTTGAATGGTTGCTACACACACACAGTTTAGATGTGTCCGTGGTTGATGGCCAACCAACCGCCCTCAGTCAGAGTCTAGCCCTGGCAGCATCGTTGGGAAAGATGCACTGGAACCTTCACTGTAAAAAAAATCCCGTAGTTTTTACGGGAAAAACTGGCAGCTGGGGTTACCAGAACAATTCCGTAAAATATACAACAAAACAGTAATTGCTTTTACCGAATAACATGTACATTTTACAGTTTAAACCAGCATATAACACACTGGAGTTCTGTTATATTTACTGGTTTAAACTGTAAAATGTACGTGCTATTCTGAACAACATGTCAATTTTACAGTATAATCCAGTAAATATAACAGTAAATTTCAGTAATATGATATAAAGTTAATTTACCGTCCTATTGAAGTATTAATATCTGTTTTGTACACTGATAACCACCAATCACAGCAGTGATGAGAGTCACATGATCAATCAAAGCTCAACACAAGCAGTTCTTCCACAAGAAAGTTAATACTAATATATATAGAAGCTGCACAGTGTCATTCACACAAACATTAAACACCATCATGGTAACACATGAAATTTTAAAAATGCAATAAACATTAATTTAACAACATTAAATGTAACATAAACCCCTAATGTACATAACTGATTAGAAAAAACGAAGAAAACTATGAAGAAACAAACATAGTTATTTCAACAAAAATACATCAAATGTGAAGTGTCACAGGGAATTGTGGGAATGTCAATTTACGTTTTTTCACTGTAAATTATACAATGAGTTGTTTTTTCACTTTCAAAAACTGTAAATTTAACGATATGTTACAGTAAAATTACATTAAATGTACCGTTAGATCTATCACAGTTATTTACCGTATTTAGTACGGAAACTTTCTGTTAACCAATTAACAGTTTTTCACTGTAGCATTTTTACAGTCTTTTACCGTTAAAATTATGATAATTTTTTACAGTGTTTGCACCACGAAAACAAGCGCGCGTCCCATCATTGCTCTCGCATCTACTACGCGATATCACAGTTTGACATGTCTGTTTTTGGAAAGTTCCACGTGGCGTCATGAATAATTAAGAGCAAGTGTCTTCTCATTGGATAAGAAAACTCAGTCATGAATAATTATGAGACACCGATGAGTCATCAAGTACTAGTGCTCTGCCTCTGACACACACTGTAAATTATTTCTGTTGTTTTCACAGCATTATACTGTTTTTCTCAACAGTTTATTGCTGTATAACCTATGTACAGTATGTTACTGTAGATTTAGTTGCTTTCACAGTATTATTTTGTATTTTCAACAGTTATGTACTGTGCACACAGTTGACAGTATGTTACTGTAGATTTTCAATGCATTCTGGGAAATTATTCGTTACTGTATATCTAAATACAGCAGTGCAAAATGACCGCGAAAAACACCACACACAATTCCACAGGACTACTAACATTATCCTTACAAAAAACATTTCCAGGACTGGGTCCTACAGTCTTATTTTCTGTCAGTGGGGGTGCAGGAGAGCGCGTTTGAAAGAGTTTTTCTGTTGTGACTCAGTGCATCACGTCTTTTCTGCCGACCTGGAACTTCGTCATGGTAAGTAATACATCTTAATATTTGTATGTGTTGGAACTTCTAGCTAATAACTTTAAAGTTTTTTAGAGAATAGCTGACCACGATTTTGATATTTAATTTTATTCTCAACATTTTACTATAAGCTGCAGTATGATAGGCTATGTTTCAATGTAGTTTGGGACATGTTAGCCTACTGTAAATTTAAGTACAGTAGTACGAAATGACCGCGAAAAATAACCACAAGCTGCCATTATATGAAGAAATCTTCAGTTCCCTGAGTAGCCTAACTTTGAGAGTGCAGGCCTTTGCATTGCGTCGCTATAAGTTTTCGCCATAAATGGTTAGTGATGAATCTTTATTTTTTTTTTATGCAAACTAAATAGTAGCAGATTAACGTTTAGTTTAGAAGAACTGCCCGCGGCTTATGTTCTAACGCCTCGTTTTAAGTCAGAAGCGTAGCCTATTTTCTTCATGTTGATAGCTAGCCTACTTGATTAATAAATGTGATTTTATTCACATAAATTGCATATGTAGCCTCTTATAAGGTCAGAATGATCTAATAATTTTGTTATTTACCATTTTAAGTCGGTGGAAGCGCCCGCGCGTTCATTATTTTATATCATTCGGTTTATATCAAATCGATCAATGTATCCTGAAATCGGATACCCAAGGTTAGGATTCGGATTCTTGTTATAAAATTAAATTTTCGATTCCTCTTATTGATTTATTCGCGCTTATTTTCGTCTAAAGAATTTTCTTTTACACGTCTGTGAGGACCTGACCTGGCGTTCTGCCAGGACCTTGTGCAGTTGACTCAGTCAGTGTTCATTCATAAACTTTTATAAACTACAAATTGATTTCTATTAGTAACACCAATGGGTTTTTATTTTGCACAAGTGATGGTTTAGAGCTTATCCCTTATTGTGATGTGACTTATTACAGATGATGCTACATATTGTGATCACTCTTGATTCAGTTGTAAAATATTTTTTTATTTTTTTGTAGGTTTCTTGTCAGGATAAATCCTGAAAATTCTAAATGCACTTCACAGTTCCAGGTGAGCAGAAAGAGTGGGAAGGTTGTTCGGAGGAAGACCATGGCCTTGAATCCACATTTTGCATCTAACATCAGGGACTTTGCAGAATATGATTGGCAAAATCATTAAGGTAAGAGTAATATTAGGGATGTGCAGTGGAGCCCATATCTGTAGAAATGATTTGTGTCTGAATCTGTATTTAGAAAAATCCAAAAAGGGTGGAAATGACAAACCATACATTTTTCAAATTGATAGTCTGTTTTAAAATGTAATTATGTTCCCTTTACAGTTTCCATTTAACAAATATGCTTTGTATAAGTCAAATAATTCATATTTTTATATTATAATTGTAACATCTCTTTAAATAAGTTTTAATTAAAATATGAAATGGTAAAAATAGGGTTGAGTGATATGGTCAAAAATCATCTTGATAAAATGTTTCATATTCATGTTGATAATTATCACAATCAATGTCAAATATTTATTTCTTTTAAGTTTTAAATGTTCTCAAACATATATCAAATAATGAAGACAACAGGTAAAGTAAAAATATAATGAAATGTAATAGGGGTGGGAATCTTTTTGATTCTACGATTCGATTCAAATCGATTCTTTGGGTCACGATTTGATTCAAAAGAGGCAGTACTTTTGAAATTGGGAATTCTCTTTTGAATCAAATTTCAATTTGATATACTGTATGCATAGAATAGATTTAAAATATATGATCAAATCTAAAATCAAATCTATGCATATCTAAATGAAATTTGATTCAAAATCGAGAATCAAACAGCAGAGAAATGAACAGCAGCTACTGTTAGTCCTAATCGAGTGGGAGTTATTTAGTTTAAATTATACACACCTCATATCTGCGTTAATTTAATTTAACCCGCTGCCGCTCAGCGTTCACATTAGCCTCTCACGGCGTGAGCTCACGCACGTCTTTTTCATCATTAAAATGAGTAAGAATCAAATCGACAGACATATCTATGAAAGGAACTGACTATAGTAAGCATCGTAAGCCTAAATTGATCGTAGAGACCATTGGTGGTAATTGCTCTATAATCAGTTTAAGGTTACAATACTTTAGGGAAACGCAGCCCTGATCAGTGGCCGATTGTTTGGAGTCAGAGATATAGAATACGGGCCATTGCCTTCTCAATATTTATTACTTTAGCTTCTGATACAGGACATGTTCATTCTCTTTTACAGAGTACTTGTTCGTTACCACAGAAAACTGCTTGCGTGTCCATGTTGAACGTGTTTCTTGTATGTAAAAACTAAAGTAGCCTACCTAAGCTATCTAGTGTTGACAATTAGGACAAATTCAATACATCAAAATATCAAGAAGCATAACAAGCTTTTTTGTACTGCTAGAAATAACTGTAAGCAGATGACACCGGAAGCCAGACACATTTCATTTACAAATGTCCATGCCCACTTTAAAAATAAGGTGGATACCATAGGCAAAAAAAAAAAAAAAACTCTTAAAAAGGTGTTGATAATGTGAGTTAGGTTTTTTTTATTATTAATTGTATGTTTTGCCTCTGATTGATTTGTGCTTATCATCCCTTGCAGGATTATCAGAAGTGTTGTCGCTCTTCTTCCACTTGACACCATCACTACCCTCCACACCTGGCCTTCATCCTCACCTCTCTTGCTTTCTTTCTAAGTTTCTTTTTTACCTGTTCAGGATCATTTTTGCATGAATTGAAATACATGAATTCACTGATTTTAATTATTAATTATATATTGTTCATTAGTCTTATTTTAAAGCAGATTTTTATTGTTGTGTTATATTACATTATTATTACTAATGTATTGTTTTAAAAATACACAATAAACCTTGTTGTGCAGTTAAAGCTTCAATTGTTCTTTTTTCTATTTCCCATTAACAGTTAAAATAATATTCCTAAGGATTTTCTACATATTCTACAGGTTACACAGTAGCACTATAAAAGTCATAAAATAACATTTCATAACTGTATAATACTATACAGTATTATTACAAATCAACGGTGTAATACTGTGTTTTAACATGGTAAAAAAATACAGTAAAATAATGTATTTCATTTTACAGAATGCTTAACAGTACTGTATTTAGTGTTACAGTAATTTTACTGTTGAATGAAATACAGCAACTACTGGATAATTGTTGCCAGTAAGTTACTGTTGATTTGACAATAAATATTTTACAGTGCAATGAAGATTTTAAACCCAGAAGATTAAAATAGCGGAAAAAAAACTAAAATTTAACCATTTTCCCCCTACTATTAAATCTAACAGATGCTAACATTGTCTTCAATGGTGTTCAACACACATACCTCTGTTCAAATCTCAGACAATTTGACCCTTTAATGAAAGCAGGAAACCGGAAGAACTGATGCATTTATGTGATGATATTTGAAGTGAGGAAAACAAATGAGAAATTCACTTGTGGACAATGGTCCATTTCTACTACTAATGAATTATATAAAGAACAAATTAAAGGGGGAGTCAAGAGCAAAAGAAAAAGAAAAAAAAAAGAGCAGAATTAACAGATGAGATTATGATGTGCAGAGACCCTGATTCCCAGTTAGCTGGCAACATGTCCAGCTCACAGTTGTATTAATCTGGTTTAAAACAATGAGGATCTCAAAACTAAATTCACAAAATGCAGTTAAAAAGCAGAAAATAAGCAGTGCCTTCTACAAGTCAGTGTTTTGGATTGGGTCATTAAACCAAAACTGTGTGCTTCAGCACCAAGAGAGAGGGAATCTCCTAAAAGAGCTTACATGGGTGTGAGTTGCGTCTTTCTAAAGATGACATTCCACCCGTGTGTTTCTGGATGCAGTCGTTTCCAGTCCTTACTGACGGCCACGATGACTGTCTCACATGCCTGGGCGTAAGCATGCTGAGACTGTGTTCGTGGGTGGTTTGTTTTCGCAAGGGAACATGACCACGTCGGCACGCCGGTCGACTCTTCTTTCTCCGGAAAGCTTGAGTCCCCTCTGTTGTTGGTCAGCCGTCACTTGTGTGTAAAAGCTCAGCCGCAGGTCTGCTCGACACTCTGGGAGACAGTGAAGATAAGTGAGATCTTTCGCAGGGCAAAATCCAGATGGGTCTCTCTCTCCTCAGCGTGTTGTGTGCCATTGAGCTGTCACAGCAACCCAGCGCTCGCTAGGCGCTCTAGGTGCGCAGTCCCCTTGCCTATTCTCCGTTGTAGCGCCCTCCCTGGTGGCCAACAGGACAGGTCTACTTCAGTAAAATAGCTTGGGTGACCCGAGCAGTGTGGGCTTCTCTTTCGGGGGAACCAACCCCCTAGGGCCCTTCTCCCTCTAGCACATCACAAGCTGTGCAGCTTCTGGATGGGATTGCTGGTCCTAATAAAAAAAATAATAAATGGGGGAACCTAGTGTTTCATTCAGGGCTCCAGCTGAGGGTAGATGTTGATCACTGTATTGGAGAAAGTGGCTGTTTTGCTCTGGAAATGAGAATGATGCTGAGCTCCCACTGTAATAGTGTGTGTGCTTCTGCTGAATCAGATTCAGAGCTGACAGCCATGCTTTCCCGGGTCTTTCTTGGATGTGCAAAACTTGGCAGTATGGAACTATATTGGTGCCAAAATATGGAATGCCAAAAGTGCCTAATTCTGCATAAAAAATGTTCACCTCTCTGACTACCCTTGACGGTGGGGTGGCTGTGCCTCTGGCAGGCCACCTCTGCCCTGCATGTGAGGCCAAGGTACTCTTATTGCACGAGGGTAGTTCTGAGCCAGGGTTGAGCTGCGCATGTCGACTGACCTTAATCAAAGTCATGGCGCAGACGATGTCCATCTCTGTGGTCCAGAAGGCTGGCCTTGCAAGGGTGCGAGAGTTCGTCAAAGTATGCTTTCTTGACACTCTCATCTCACAAAGTGGCCTCTTCGGCAACACTGTCGAGGACTGGCCCAGCAGTTATCCGCAGTCAGTATCATAGGTATCCCGATGTATCATCAGAGTCCCTTATGGGCCGCCCCTCAGTCTGCTCATTGCCAAGGGTGTCGTTCCCAGCTAAAAAAAAAAAAATTGTGTCCGCTTCAGGAAGACGACGCCACCCATCTCTGCTGCTGTTTACGTGGTTGGTTAAACATCACCCATGAGACGGGTGACCCGGAGATGGGTGGGGCTGCTCTCCTCCGGAGGTTTTAAGTCCAAATTCCGTTCCGCCACTGGTGTTTCAGTGGTACCAAGAAAAAAATATAAAAAGAGCAGTTCCTCCATCTCTGGGTCCCAAGAGGGCAGTGGGAGGCCAAAAACCACCAAGCCTTCTCACGCACCCTCTGCACAACCGTGGAACCAGGTAAGTGTTGCACAGCACACTCAGACCCTGCTGCGGGCCACCTCGAAGAGAGAGCCTCCCTTGCCGGTTCCCTGCGTTCCACCTCGCTACCTTACTGTGGGTACGTCTACAGTCCCTTTGTTCCCGCTTGTACGGTCTCTGAGAGCCTGGCTAGCACTCCCCAGCCCATCTCACTGGCTCATTCGGACCATCAGGCTCGGCAATGCGATTCAGTTCGCCCGGCGTCCCCCCAAGTTCAGAGATGTCCAGTTCACTTCAGTGAAAGCTGTTGATGCTCATATCTTCCGAGCAAAAATCGCAGTCCTACTGGCGAGGGACGCGATAGAGCCGGTCCCTCCAGCCGATATGAGAACTGGGTTTTACAGACCCTACTTCATTGAACCCAAGAAAAGCGGTGGGTTAAGGCTGATCTTAGACTTGCGAGATTTCAATCGTAGCCTTCACAAGCTACCGTTCAATGCTGACGCAGAAACGCATTTTTGAATGCTTCCGTCCCAGAGATTGGTTTGCAGCGATTGACCTGAAGGACGCGTACTAGCATGTCTTGACTGTTACTCGACACAGGCCATTTCTGTGCTTTGTGTTCGAGGGTCGAGCTTATCCGTACAAAGTCCTACCCATCGGGCTGTCACTGTTTCCCTGCGTCTTCACGAATGTTGCGGACGCGGCCCTTGTTCCCATGAGGAACACGACATTCACATTCTCAACTATCTCGACGACTGTCTGATATTAGCACAGTCTCGGGACCAGTTGTGTGTTGTCAGGTTCATTGTCAGATCGTTGTTACTGGTTCTCTGTTGTCTCGCTGTCTGTGCAGTTTATCCATCCAGTTCTCCTGTTTTTACGGACTGTTTCCTGCTCTGTGCCTGCATTTTGGATTATTGCCTGGGTTGACGTTCACTGCTGTTTCCTTCAGCGGTCTCCGTCTACTAGGATCGGATTACAGCCCACTGCAGTCCCCTGCACTGCCAAGGACCTAACTGCTGACCAGAGACTCTACACCAGCTTTTCCTGTCTTGCTTCCTTGTTGTTCTAAATAAACCTTCACTTTAATTCGCAATTGGATCCTGTGTTTTGTGACCTGACAGTGATTCTGACATCAATATGCAATATAAATGATATAGATCTCGAGCAATGATTGTAGGTTTGTTAGTAATAATTGTTTTACTTTAGTGCAGAATAGCGCTTTGTTTATTAAATTTAAATACCTTTCTAGAGAAACCATCGATGCCCCCGAAGATCACAATGTTGTAGCTGTTTTGGAGAAAAGTCAAAAACAATGAAAAGAAAAGGCTCAGCTAATAATATTTCTTTGACTAATTTAGGGTGAGTATATACAAAACAAATGAGCTTATGATTAGTATCACTGTGCATCAGTGCTATTGGGCACAGAGTATGTTCGCCGAACTACACATCCCAACTGTGTCAGCCGGGAGATGATGCCTGCACAGTCAACTCTGTGCATGGAGGCCCGGATTCTTTACCACTGCACTCTATGGCCCTCAGCCTGCAGCAAACCCTTCACCATCCTAAATCCAGCATAAGGATGTCTGGATTTTACTGCTGTGACTAATGTGTCCAGCTCCTCATCCAGAACCCTACTGTATGTGTCTTTCACTGACAGTCCTGTTTCTGACATTATCCGGCGTATGGTTCTTGTGCTCACTCCCAGCAATTTTGCAACACACAGCACTGGTAGAGACATGGCTATTAGTTCCTCAATACGGTCCTCTGACAAAACTATTCTTGGTCGCCCAAGCTTGCCAGATTCAAAGTCTAGAGTGTTGTGCGTACACACGTGATTGTTGTTGATCTCACCAATCACCTGTACATCCTCTCTAAGTTCATCCATTACAGCATGTGGAAAAGAATCCTCCTGGCTTGACAGTGCACTTAAAAAAAATAGCTCCTGGGAACAGGCAAACTCCAAAAAATCTGAATCAACTGGCGGTCGATTAAGCAGATGGGACAGTCGTGCATGGAGTCTATCCAATACAGTATTCATCAACAGTTCCTTAAGAAACAGCATTATAACAATTAGCAACATGCACATTACATTTTAATTATATATTTGATATAAAACGTTGTAATTATATAGTTTAGCATCAGCTCAAAGGTCTAAGCAGATTATATGATATACATCATTTCAATGAAAATGCCAAACCAATCGAATCTGTTTTTCTTACTTAACACTAGCTTGAGTATGTGATATGAATTCAGTATGAACACACATGAGTCGGCTTAATGGTACACAACTTATGAAGGATTTAAATATAGGCCTATTTTATATTTATTATTATATATTTGTGTGCATGGTAAAAGTACCATTCCGACGACGCTGAGCCAAATCAGAATGTCAGGAAGGATTGACTTCTCTTCATGGCGCCTGGCGTGTTTATTGAACCAATCAGATAAGATTAAATCGCGAGAAGCTCATTTGATTGGCTATGTGGAAGGTGGACCCGCCCTCCTCTTCGCACTTGCAAAACTCAATGAGTGAGAGAATCATGCCAAAACTGTAAGCGCAGGAAGACGGAACTGTGCAAATCGGGTTATTTCGGGAGCATTTACCCTACGCACACAAGAAGTCATTTAGACATTTGCAACAGTTTATTTTTTACTCATACAGATTGGTTTTACACTTTCAATCCATTTTGCAGTTCTTTAAACTGTTGTTTTCGGTTGCAAATCACTGTTCACAGGCTTGCAATGATTTTGGATGTATTTTGGCAAAATAAACGTACCAAAAGTGTAAGCGCGGAAAAATGGAAGTCAGAAGAATACAGATCATATTTATTTTGTGTTAGCGTGAAGCTGCAGTTTCACAATACATGAATTACACTTACGAAAACCAGTAAAATGTTGCAGATTCTTTTTTTCTTATGCTTGAATCGTGATTTACACCTTAACAAATCTTCTCTTGTGCATGCAAATTTAATTTACGCTTGCAATCTTGTGCACAATTTCACAAATCTTACCCTGCGCATGAGATTCTTTATGGCATCATATTACCTTCCACGCGCGCTCAACAGGACAACGCAACCGAGCCTGGATTGCCTGGATCATACCCTGAGACGCTGAGGTTTGCCCTCACCACCACCAAGACATCCACCATCATCTTCAGCATCCTCCTACACACCTCAGCACAACCCACAATCCCTGCTCTAGAAAAACGGACAGTGTTGGGGTTAAGACAAGCTCTAATCAGCGCTGATGTTCATTTTTACAGGAGGATGAACAAAGCAGAGATACAACCTGTATGTTTCACTTAAGTCAACATTTCCATCTCCAAAAACCACTCCACCTTCGAAAGCCGCTAACAAATTGAGTACGAATCGCATGTACCTGAACCCACGCTCTCACCGTTTCCCTCCATCGCAAGATCGGTTCTTCTTTCTGCTACTGCCAGGCCTCAATCTTCTCTCCGCCGAGCTCCATAACACAGCTTTTTCCAGACCTGCCCCTCACGTCATAATGTCAACATCCATCGACACAGGCCAGCCATTCAGCAAAGGACCTGCTGGCACCAGAGGCAGACCCATTCCCAACCCCATACCTCACTGTTCAGAGCTGATATTCCCATAAACCACCATTGAAACCACTCCTCGACGCCTCTCTTCTTCAAGCCATTTCCCCCAGAAACTTCCAATCCTACCTAACCGCTTGGAAATGTTATAAGGATTTCTCCATATTAATATTATATTTCATATCATGAAAATTAAAAAAAATGACAGAGATGATAACGGTATCGTTTTCAAAAACTGGTTTTCAGAAACCTGTTTCAAAGCAAACGCAGTTATTGTGTAAATGAACGGCCAGAACTCATTAAAAGTTTTCAGTTTTCAGTTGAAAACGCTGTTGTGTAAGCGGCCCATAAGTTAATAACTAGTGATTCTCACAGCGAAAATAAATAAATTAAATTAAAAACGCTGGACAATGACTTAAATAAATAAATAAAAAAAGCTGGACAATTACTTTATTCTAGATCTGCTGTATACAGCCAAAAGCAGTATTTCCTGGAAAACTTGGCATACAGTGAAAGAGAAAATAAACAGTTTCCAGATAGCCGCCATTACACACAGATGGTTATATATATTGTGGTTGTTTATTTATTTCACTAGTGTAGTTTTTATAGATGATGCGACTTTAATAAAACGGACTAAATCTCACTAAATGTTGTGCATGTATTCATTTAGTTAATTGATTAGTTTTTTAATTTAAACATTTTAGATAAACAAATAGGATCTTTAAAAAAAATCTGTTGGAAATAATACAGATTAATGATTTTGAAACCGTACAGTCAGTGTGTGGTTTTAATTCAGCAGGTGAAATAAAGATTGATAACTTTTGAAATGTAGATGTTTTTCTCTTGGTGATTTTTCTCAGTGTGTTTGACAGATCTGAACACACACACACACTGGCGACCTTATCAAGCAGTGTCTCTGATCACAGTGTTTGACATCATCCTTCAGTCCAGCGTGAGTCTCCATTTCATTTAGCAGTTTATGAGCCATGGTTTGCTCTGCCAGTTTTTATTATCTTTGCATCATGGATTAATTAAATTGAAATTGAAATTAGTTGAAATTCTTTAATTTATTATGAATTTTACAAGGTGGATAATGTGTTGCCCAATCGTACGAATTGGTCGTGAGATAGCGTTGTCATCGACACAATATGTTATGCATTTATCCTTGCAGGAATACAGAACAAAGAATGTGACATTCAACTTCAATACATACACACAAAATCATTACATGTATCTTCACTATAAATCAGACTATGACATACATTGAGTATATAGGATTATGGTGGTCTTCAGGTCAGAACACACACACTTGTAATACAAACACGACACCTAGTGGTTACTCCAGGATACTACAATACTTCTATCACAGCACTAGATATTGTTAATTATGAATTATTTGAATAATCTGTGAAAATGCTTAATGTCTGATACAGGTGAAGTGAATCGAGCAGAAGAGATGTATCAGAAGTATTTCATGTTCAAAGCTTTGACTTTATCTTTATTAACTTTATAATCAACTGATTATTATCCATATGAGTACATCATATACAAGGTTTCATTTGTTAACATTAATAAACTACATTAGTTAACATTAACTATTATTACAGCATTTTATTAATCTTAGTTAATTTCAACATTTTTAAAATCAATAGTTCCTCGTGAAGTGGAGGAGGGAAGTTTATATGGACAGTGTAACTTATACTGTATTCAGCTGCTCCTTAAACCACAACAGAACATGATTGTGTTCACATTTCATTTACACACACACAACTCTATATATGAATTAACTTATGAGATAATAATATAATACTTGTAGATACTTTAAGCTGACTGTTTTTACATAGATCTTTCTATTATTATCATAATTTTTGCTTGTGCATTTTAAAAATATTTTATTCAACACCCCAAGCATGAACGATGCATAAAACAAATGATTCTAGTTGAGTGAGTTGAACTAGCGCAGGTTTTGCCAGTAAAGGACACTGGTGTAACGTTAGCAATGATGTACATCTGAGATGGAGAGAAGTTATCAAGAGAAGGACATACAAACTAGAACACAGCCTCTATTAGCCAATGAATGAACTAATGTTAACAAAGGAGCCTTTATTGTGGAGTTTTGGCTTAGTGTTGTTGTTAGTTAGTGCAAAAGTACAGCATGACAATTACAATTGATACTATTAAATATCTTGGTGTATGGCTTGATTCTAAACTTTCCTTTAAACCACATATTAATCATGTTTTACGAAAAGTCAATGTTGGAATGAGTATCTAGCATCGATCTCGAAACTGCTTCTCTTATAGTGTTCGTAAGAAATTAGTTGCTCAATTAATATTTCCATTTTTTGATTACTGTGATGTGGTTTATCAGACGGCATTAAAATCTGATCTTGTCTCACTTAATTCGGCATATAATAGAATTTGCAGATTTGTTTTAGGATGTTCTTTTTCCACTCACCACTGTACAATGTAAGATGCACTTCAGTGGACATCTTTGAATGTGAGAAGGAAGATTCACTGGCTCCAATTTATATTTAAATGTATTTACTTTGATTATCCTAGTTATCTATAACAATACTTTGTACTCTTTTCTTCAAACCACCAAGTTTGGCATTCTGTCCAGACTTACTTTCTCATTCCTCGTGTTAAAAAAAAAAAAAAAAAAAACAATTGGTAAGAGAGCATTTATGTTTAAAGCCGTATTAGACTGGAATAATTTGCCTGTAGATATTAGATCCATTACTTCATTTCGGTTGTTTAAACAATCTTTATTATCTTATTTTAAAGTAGATTGCACATGCTGTCATTGATACTGTCATTGTTGTTATGTGTACTGTTGCTTATTTTTTATTTTTTTTTATTGCTATATATTTATTTTATTTTTATTTTTTTATTGTTGGTGTTTTGTTGTTTGCCGGTTTGTTGATGTATTGTTAATTGTAATCTTGTTATGTTCTTTAAGTTGTAATTGTGTTTCATTGTAAGGACCCCCTCGAAAACGAGATTATACATCTCAAGGGGTTAATCCTAATAAATTCTAATAATAATTTGCATAATGGTTAATAGAATATATGCCCTTTGGCTGGTAAAACCATAAAACAGACAAAACATATCTAGTGCTTCCTACTTCTGAAAAAGTTTTGATATTTCAGGAAACTTGAAGCTCTTTTTGACAACTTGCAACAAAGCATTAAGGGAACCGAATTTGGCAGAAATCATCAAACTCTCAGTGATAAAATAAAGGAGCTGAATGACATCACTGATGAACTTGAATCCATGCAGAAGAAAACAACAGAGGGCATTTAGGGATGGCTAGTGCGTCAGGCCTTATCAATTTAACATTGGGAATGGCTGGAGGAACAGGTGAAGCATCTAACATGATCAAGACTTTTTTTTTTTATTTCTTTTTATTTTTCAGAAGAAAATCATTTATATAACATTTATATAATATACCGAGGTAAAAATCCCCGATTTTAAGATTAACACATTTTCTGTATACAACTTTCTTTTAAACATTTTTTCACCCACCACCCTCATAGGGATATAACAACAACATAAAAATTAAAAAGAAAGAAAAAAATTGAGAAAGGAAAAAAAAAAAAAAAAAAAAAAAAATATATATATATATATATATATATATATATATATATATATATATATATATGTATATATATATATATATATATATATATATATATATATATATATATATATATATATATATATATATATATATACATACATATATACATACATATACACATATAAAATAAAAGTAAATAAATAAATAAATAAATAATTAAACAGCGTAAGTACAGAACTTGATCTACAAGGTCATATCATTTTCCAATACTTAAAAGTAAAGGGCACCAAAATTCATTAAAAAGATGTCCACGGTTATATTTCTCCAAAGTCAGTTTTTCTAATGGCAGAAATGAAGACAGTTGGTCAAAAAAAGTCTTAAGAGATGGAGATCAAGACTCTTTTGAAGATCATAAAACATGTCCATAACAGAACCATCCCAATGTTTATAATTTAACATTAACAACACATTTATAACACCATAAAAGAGCTTCAGCAGATGGATTATATATTAATATATATATTTCTGTTCAGAATAAGGAAATGCTGACAAGAGTGAGATCTGAGAAAACCGCAAGAATTGCCACAACTCTAAAACTGGTTGAGCAACTAACCGACACAATCCCAGCTGTATTAGTTGATCTTGATCATTACAGTATCATATTTTCAGCAAAAGAGACACAAGCAGAAGAAATCAAATCAGAAACTCTGAAATGTATTAATCAGATGAGAGAAACAGCTGCCCAATTTCAGGAGACTGAATGAAATTAAAAGTGCTAAATGATGTTTCAACAAATAAGTTAAAAATATGTTTAGAAATGATTGAACTAATCTATCAGGTATTATTATCAATAATACTCTAAACTGAAATATTTACAAATGTGTGCATTTAATGATGTATAAAATCATACAGTCTTTGAAAGCAGTGAATTCTGAATTATAGAAGTTTACATAATTCTGGGATTTTCTACTGTACATCTGCTGCTTTCAGGGCTAAAAACTCTCACATTACAGCAGAGGATTTCTTTTATCAGAAAACAGTGAGGTAAATGAGGTCAAATTAACTTCCCTTTTTAAGGAAACTTGAGCTACATCATGAAGCATGTGTAGAATCAGTCCAATGGTGTGATGAGTTATCATAGGTGGGTGACATCACAGACCAGGAAACTATAAAGCACACCTGAAAACAGGCCGTGCTAGCTTCTGTCTTCAGCAAGTGTCCTCTGTGATACTGTCTCTGTTTATTTGGTGCTGTTTTCTCATTGCACAATCACTATATATATATATATATATATATATATATATATATATATATATATATATATATATATCATGATGAACAAGCAGCAGTTTAAACAGCGTGCTGTCCCTTGCCCTTGTTTCCTTACGGGTGGGAACACGCAAACTGTGTGTAGCTTGTTTGGGAGTTGAGCATGCCCAAGCACATGTGGACCACACAGATCCTTAGTTGAATGTATATTAATTATGTGGCAAATTTCCACATAAAATTACTACATTAATAAAGCTGTTTGTAATCATGTCTGTCGTATGTAATCAAACTATTTCTATCTGAATTATCACAATTACATTGACCTAATGTAATTTTCCTCAAAAATCAAACTTAACAGTATTACATTGACCTAATGTAATTTTTTTTAAATTAAACTTAACTGTATTACATTGACCTTATGTATTTTTCCTTGAAAGTCAAACTTAGTGTATTACATTAAACTAATGTAATTTTTCCAGAGTAAAATATAACTTATGTATTACACTGACCAATGTGTTTTTCTATAGGTCTAACAGAATGGCAAATATTCAAAATTGACTATATTGTGCTGATCATAGAATTGCTTCCATATTCTTTCACATTGTTGCATACATTAAAAATATGCCATTACAGTATGCACACCAAAAAAGCAAACAAATCAAATAGCAAGTCAAACAGTTTATTCATTTCATAATGCTATAAACAGTTATAACAGAAATGCAGACAAAACACATCATGTAAAAAAAAAAACAACAACTAAAAACTGACGAATAAACCCCGAAATAGCCTTTGTCCATATTCAGTTTTTGAAAGACCTCGAAAGTATGCTGCAGGTTGGATGGGTACCTCAGATCCAGAGGACAAATTAAGTCCATAAGCAAAGTGATGGCACACAGCACAGTCTGAATTTCCTCGAGTACCTCTACTCTCTGAATTACAATTGACACTTCTTTTGGTGGTTGTTGTGCACCCTCCACATGGACCACACAGATCCCATAGGACCATCTCAGCTTGCTTTCTCAGCCTTCTCACAATCCTTGAAATTGGAGAACACAAGAAACACAAACAGTGTGTGTGTAATGGTCAAAACAACAAAACATCCCACTAAACTTGCATTACAAACAGAAATATATTTTATATATGTTTTAAAAGAAGTCTCTTCTGCTCACCAAGGCTTCATTTATTTAATCCAAAAACAGAAATATTGTGAGATATTTTTACAATTTAAAATAACTTTTCTTTTTGAATATATTTTAAAATGCAATTTATTTCTGTCTTGGTAAAGCTGAATTTTCAGCATCATTACCGCAGTCTTCAGTGTCACATAAAAGCTTTTAAAACATTATCTTCTAACGTTTGGAAAGAAATTCATAATTTTATTCCGAAAGGATGCATTAAATTGATCAAAAGTGACAGTATAGACATTTATTATGTTATGTTATTAATATTATGTTTATTCTATTTCAGATGAATGCTATTCTTTTGAACGTTCTATTCATCAAAGAATTGTGAAAAGAAATTGTACACAACTGCTTTCAACATTGATATTAATAAATGTTTGAGCAGCAAATCGGCATATTAGAGTGATTTCTGAAGGATCATGTGACACTGAAGACTGGAGTAATGATGCTGAAATTTCAGCTTTGATCACAGGAATAAATTAACTATTTAAAGTATTTGGATCCTGGATATGTGGATTACTGTTTTTGTGGTATTTTGGATAAAAAGATAGCCTTGGTTCTACGTCAGAGCATCGAGGCGTCCCCAAATCTTTCTCCAGCGTCCTTGGCAGGGTGGCGGGAGCTAATTTTGCCGCTCTCGCTGGCGGCGATGTGAACGTACAGTAACTCACCCTCATATTGTTCCAACCCCGTAAGACTTTTGTTCATCTTCGGAACACAAATTAAGATATTTTTGATGAAATCGGAGGGCTGTCTCACTCCTTCATAGGCTTCTTTGTAATTGAAACTTGCCAGCCCAGAAAGTTAGTAAAAACAATGTTTAAAATAGTCCAAGTGACTACAGTGGCTCAACTTTAAGTTTATCAAGCGACACAAATACTTTTAGTGTGCAAAAAACAAACAAAAATAACGACTTTATTTAACTATTAATTTTCTTCTATGTGGGCATTTGAGTGAGTTCACGTAGTGTAATGTGGGCATCTGAGTGAGTTCACGTAGTGTAACAGCGCAGCGCTTCTGGGTTGTACGTCAGAACGTAGGCTCACTATTGGCTGAGGCTGGTCATGTGTGTGATGCATGTGACAAACAACACATAAGCGCTGCATTGTTGCACTATGTGAACTCACTCAGAGGCACACATAGAAGAAAATGAATAGTTGAATAAAGTCGTTATTTTGGAGTAATGACTGAAGTTGTATATTGTTTGCGCACTAAAAGACGCTAAAAATTTGTGTCGCTTGATAAACTTAAAGTTGAGCCACTGTAATCACTTGGACTATTTAAAACATTGTTTTAAATAACATATGAAGGAGTGATCCAGCTCTCAGATTTCCTCAAAAATATCTTAATTTGTGTTCCGAAGATGAACGAAAGTCTTACGAGGGCTGGAACAACATGAGGGAGAGTAATTACTGACAGAATTTTCATTTTTGGGTGAACTAACACTTTAATATTAGAAAGAAAATACACAAAAGTTAAGAAATAGCTGTTCATGTGTAGAAATTGGATATACATATTTACGTGTTTAAGCATAGCTTAAATATAACATACCTCATCCAACACAGCCAAAATGTTGTGTATCTTTATTTGAACAACTCCTTGGGCACTGCGAAAGACTTTGATGAGCCTGCAAGCAATATGAAAATGAATGTTGATTTAGTTAATCATTAGTTAATCATGTGAATGTGTTCTTAATCCATGGTCATAATATTTGCATTGTAGCTGCCTCATAATACATTCCTGAGATAAATAAAGAAAAACAAAAAAATAACAGTCTCAGCTGCTTCTCGACACTTTTACTTTGTTATACCCATTCATAATCATATGAAAGAGGTCCACCAGTCGACCATCGTAAGTGCTGACTGATGGTGACATGGTGCGCATTTACCTCTCTATGGATGTTCCATTATTCCCTATGCCGTCCGCAGCATGGTTCGCAGTGCCCTTCGAACTAAACATGTTCGCTCCCTTTGGATTTGAATCTTACTAAGATGGCGGAATGCCCTCTGTTAAGTCCACTACGGTCGATTGGAACGCACTTTAAATCACTTTGGCGACTCACTGAGAAAAAGATTCGTTCAAAATGAACGACCCATCACTGAAGTAGATTGTATATTTTTACATTTCGATATCATTATTTGTTATACATTACTGAATTTATGCTTTTAAAAAATATGCCGCAGAATGTGACGTCATATCACGACCGTTGCAAAGTGCGGAGAACTGTCAGTAATGCGATCGCTTCCTTACTGTATCACCAGAAAATTAGTTTCTTATAGTTTAAACAATACACAAAACAAAACACCTCAGATTACAGACAATTGTAACATCTCACAGACTTAAACTTAATGGTAAAACTACTGATTTCAATGTCAACGGAAACGTTTTTTTTTTCACCATAGAATACAGCTTCGCCTAACAAAGTGTACATAAAGAGGGGGTAAAATACTTATTTTAACTGTGACTGGGTAAGAAATTGCATTGTTATTGTTAGAAATGTCTTGAATAACGTTACTCACCCAACTTTAGCAGGATCCGTCGAAAGTTCTCGACTCCGAAGGCGGCAAAAAAAGTTTCTCGAACACAGTCCACAGCTCTCAGTGACACGCGCAGTAGGCGGGGTCAGGCCACAAACGTAAACTTCAGTCATTGATCCAAGTAAATTCACTCTCATTACATGTAAAAACAAAAATACATCTCCTTATAAATGTATAATATTTGAATTGATCTAAAATTAGTGATTTATGTTCATCCAATGAATGCCCATGATCAGTTTTTTTGAGTGTGCGGTTTCTTCTCCCCGAGGCGAGGTACCAGTGCTATAATTATCCAGTTCTGAGGATCTGGATGTTGTAAGCATTGATGCAGGGGATTTTGAGGATTTGCCACCTCATACCCCTGCTTATGAGGAGCGAATGGAGGTTGTGACTCATGCTGTCGCTAAACTAAATATCTAGTGGCCAGCCGAGAAACAGTAAGTTCAAAAGAAAAGGTTATAAGATGAAATATTTCTACCATCTAGATCACAGCCTCCTCGTCGGGGACTGCTGTTTTTTCCCGACCTCCACACTGAGGTATCAAGGTCGTGGAGAAAGCCATATCGTGTGTTTAACACTCAAACGTCTAACTACAGCAATATTATAAACAACATGGTTGTGTGACGATGCCTTGGGATAAAGAGACACTTGCAAGCTATCTCCCTCCTGAGTCAGCATCGTCACTAAAAGCCACGAATTTGAGAATTGCGTCACGGAACAGATTTGTCTCTTCGGGCCACCAAGGAGACGGCCAAATCAGTAGGCTGGTCTGTGGCAGCCCTGATGGTCACGGAGCGGCATCTTTGGCTAAATCTGTCTGATATGAAAGATAGGGATAGATCTGTTCTTTTGGATGCTCCGCTCTCGCCTTCTGGCCTCTTCAGCGACTCAGTTAACACGGTCGTCGAGAGGTTTCAGGAGGCGAAGAAACAATCAGCGGTGTTCCAGGAGATTCTTCCTCACCAATCTAATGTTCCCGAGACTGCTGGGCGGGAGCAGTCTTGGCCGTCTACGAGCTCCTCACAGCACAGAGTGAAAAGCAAAGTGTCGCCACTCTGGCTCCTCCACATTAATGGGGGTCTGGGTGGCGGTCGCAGTCAGAAGGCTTTGACTAAGAAGAAGTCCTGACGCAGAGGCCGTCAGACATCTGAGGGCAGTCCCCTCTGGGGAGAAACGGTTTCCATCTCATCAAAAAACGGTGCCCATTTCTCCCTGACGCCCTCTGGGGGGTGACTCTCTGAGGAGGGTTGCAGCGCTGGCAGTTTGGTTGTCCCTGCCGGTTCGTCGCTTTAGGGCACAGAGGTGTCAGCGTCCCCAAACGATCCTCCGAGGAGGGTCGTAAAGCAGTCAGTTTGGTTGTTCACAGAGTGGTTAGTGGTGTTCGTTGATGATTAAAAACAAATATATCGGCGCAATGTATGATTTCAATCCATGTTATTTGCTATAGTGGAACTATTTTTTCAGATACCTCACAACCGCGTATAAACTTCCGCTCGATATTTGAGTCTGAAGCGCAGTAATATCAACGAGCAATGAGTCCTCCAACAGAAATCAGTGGGATTATACAAAACGCCAAATAAAACATGACAGAATCTGTATTTCGCTACACTACTTGTTTTGGAACATCAACGAACACCACTAACCACTCGGTGAGTTGCACAGTTTTGAAAACGAACATTAAGGGTTGTTTTAAGGACATGTTTGTGCATGCCCGTAGACAGCCACTCTGAAGCGGTCAAAGGCGATTCTGAACGAGTCAAAAAGTCGAGACGGGACCCATCATCAAAATTTCTGTGTCCACCACTCTAGTTCATCCAAAACAAACCAGAAAAGACTCAAAGTGCTAAATACCAAAATTATCCTTTAAACTGAATTATGTGACTGTAGAAGGCGATGTTTTGAACTCTTAATCCCAACACTAACCCTATAAGCCTCAGGCCACCAAACGCAGTTGTCGTGTAAATGAACGGCCAGAACTTATTAAAAGTCTTCTGTTTTCAGTTGAAAACGCTGACGTGTAAATGGCCCATAAGTTAATAATAACTAGTGATTCTCACAGCAGAAAAGAATCAATTAAAAATGTACTTAAGCTGGACAATAACTTTATTCTAGATCTCCTGTCCAGCCAAAACAATCTTTGTTGCATTCATTTTTCTGTTATCACTGTAAAGCTGCTTTGTAAAAAGCTCTATATAAATAAAGGTGACTTGACTGGCAACAACAACAAAACCAGATCAGATCAGATCAGATCAGATCAGATCAGACACACTGATATTCATCAGTATAATAAGAAAAACTACCAGGATATTTCAGGACACACTGAAGCAGTTTGCTGGAAAACTTGGCATGAAGTGAAAGAGAAAATAAACAGTTTCCAGACAACCACCCAAAGGCAAAAGAGGAACCGGATAGTTTTGCAGTAGTGATGTGTAGGCCTAAGTCTGTTGTTCCTTGTAAACTCATATTGAAATGAAACTCTTGAGAATATAAATGGAGCATAAGCATATAAATATGATCAGTATTTCAGTCAGAGCAAATCCCTCTTCAGACGCTCTTCACTCACTCCAGGTGAGCAAGAATATTCATACTTCTTTATTTATAGCAAATTATTATTATATTCCCATTACACACAGATGGATATATATTTTAGTTGTTTATATATTTCACTAGTGTATAGTATTTAGAAAAGATGCTGACTAAGTCTCAATTTTTTTCTGCATGAATTAATTTTACGTTTTACGTATGTATTACGTTTTTAAATTCAAAAAGATAAACTAATAGGATATTTTCAAAAACAACAAACGAGTTGGAAAGAAAACTGATTAATGATATTGAAAGCATACAGACAGTGTGTGGTTTTAAATAGTATTTCGGTGCTCTTTGGGTTTAGGGATGGTTCCACTCTTCAGAAAAAACAATCCAAGGCACTCGAGTAATTTTAGAAAATATAAAAAAACCTTTATTCTTTCATGGCTTAGATTTTAAAAACACGTGATAAGCAACGGCACACCTACATGTTGGGCCAATGACTCTTCATTAGGGAGTGAGATGATGTGTGATGAAGGCTCGTTGGCTCATGTACAGTAGGTGTGCCGTTGCTTGTTACTTCTTGTTGCTTCAGCAGGTGAAATAAAGATTGATAACTTTTGAATTGTAGATGTTTTTCTCATGGTGATTTTTCTCAGTGTGTTTGACAGATCTGAACACACACACAGACTGGTGACCTTATCAAGCGGTGTCTCTGATCACAGTGTTTGACATCATCCTTCAGTCCAGCGTGAGTCTCCATTTCATTTAGCAGTTTATGAGTCATGGCTTTATCTTGGCATCATGGATGAATTCAATTGAAAATCTTTATTTTTCTAACATTGATGTGATTTCCTTTACTTTATTGTCACGTCATTGACAAACCTGATCGTATGAATTTTACGAGGTGGATAATTGTACGAATTCATACAACCTCACTCGTACACATTTTTGCTAAATCATACATATTTTACAAGTTGCCCAACTTGTTGTCCAGTCGTATGAATTAGCCACCTCGTACTCACTCGTATGAATTGGTCGTGAGATAGAGTTGTCATACGCTGATTTCACGCAGCTGTTATTTTGAAATCGAAAGCGAGGCTCCGGTGGGAAGAAAACCGGAAGTGTGGCCTTTAATCACAGGAGAGTCGTGAATGCGATGGAGTATTGTTGTGTTTAATGATGTTGTGTCAATTCTAAAACTGTACATACATTTCTTTCATACTTTAGACTATATACAGTGAAATTCATTTATAAATAAAATATTTTTTTTATATAATTCAGAAAGTAAAAAAAGAAGCAGGAATGAACTATACACATATCCTATATTGGATATTAACATCCAAAAGTGTAAATCGCGGCAGCAGCTTCAGGTTGGTAGTCCAAAGGCGTTGTTGTTTATCTTTACTTCCGGGGTTTTTCCCACCAGAGCCTCACTTTCGATTTCAAAATGGCGGCTGCGAGAATTAGCGTATTGACACAAGTTTACAAGGAGTGAAAATATGTTATGCACAGGTCCTTGCAGGAATACAGAACAAAGAATGTGACATTCAACTTCAATACATACACAAAATCATTACATACTTGTAGGGCTGGGTACCGAGTTTGATACTTTTTAGGAAGGCTATACCGAATTGCCTCGATACTATCGAGTATTGAAAAATGACTTGTTTTTCGGTACCAGATTTCGATACCTAAGGGGTTAACTCGTCAACGTCAGTGCTCAAACAAATAGGCTACATATGAAATGCAAAACGACTCACCTAAAGTCGCTCACGCACATACACGCAAACTCTACACACAAAAGACGCGCGGTACTCTCCGCAACACACAAACTCGCGCACATACTCAATTGAGACGCGAGCACACACACTCACAATACCCTAAAGATGTGGAAAAGTCGATCAAAAGTGTGTCTACATTTCTCCAGGCTCGATGCCAACAGCGCGCGATGCAGTATTTGCGGTAAACTAATTGCTGCAAAGACCGGTACCACGACAAATATTGACAGTGCACAGAGTAAGCATAAGAACAGAAAGTTGCTCCGTCTTCGACTGGTAAATGAAGAGATACCTTGTTGATCACTCTGACAGTGTTTATATTGCAATAATGACTACTGAGTGTACACAGCCGTTCGAAAATGTGTTGGTTGGTCAGAATTTTTTTCAGTAAGGATGCATTGAAGTGATCAAAAATGACCTTAAAACGTGTAATGTTACAAAAGATTTGTGTTTCAAATAAATGCTGTTCTTTCGAAATTTTTATTCATCAAAGAATCATGAAAAAATGTATCAGTTTCCAAAATATTAAGCAGCAAACTGTTTTCATATTTCTGTAGGATCATGTGTGTCACGATGAAGTAATGATTTTGAAAATTCAGCTTTGATATCACAGGAATAAATTACATTTTGAAATATATTCAAATAAGATTTTAAATTGTAATACTATTTCACAATGTTACAAGTTTTACTGTATTTTTGATCAAACAAATTCAGCTTTGGTGAGCATGAGCTCTTTATAAAAAAAAATGTGTTTCTTTGTGCACTGGCTAAGGAGCATGAGTCAAACTGAAAAAATAAAACCAAAGTTTTTCTGAGGTAATGTGTTATGTGTTAATCTTGCTAAAATGGATTTCATAAAATTGGTATTGAAAAAAGTATCGTTTGGAACCGGTATCGAAATCAAGGTATCGGTATTGGTATCGAAATTTTTTTAACGATACCAGCCCTACATACTTGTAGTATCTTCACTATAAATCAGACTACTACATAGGCTACATTGAGTTAAAGTTATCACTTTACTTCTGTTTGCAGCAGTTACAGCAACAGACACTCATGGGGGCGTGTACATCTTCTTCAACAGGTCAGAACACACACACTTGTAATACAAACACGACACCTAGTGGTTACTCCAGGATACTACAATACTTCTATCACAGCACTATATATATATATATATATATATATATATATATATATATATATATATATATATATATATATATATATATTGTTAGTTATGAATGATCGTTAGAGTAATCTTTGAAAATGCTTAATGTCTGATACAGGTGAAGTGATTCAAGCAGACGAGATGTATCAGTAAGTGTTTCTTGTTCCAGGCTTTGACTTTATCTGTATTAGCTTTATAATCAACTGATTATCAATATGAGTACATCATTTACAACAAGGTTTCATTTGTTAACATTAATTAACTACATTAGTTAACATTAACTATTATTACAGCATTTTATTAATCTTAGTTAATTTCAACATTTTTTAAATCAATAGTTACTCGTGAAGTGGACGAGGGAAGTTTATATGGACAGTGTAACTTATACTGTATTCAGCAGCTCCTTAAACCACAACAGAACATGATTGAGTTCACATTTCATTTACACACACACACAACTCTATATATGAATTAACTTATGAGATAATAATATAATACTTGTAGATACTTTAAGCCGACTGTTTTTACCTAGATCTTTCTATTATTATCATAATTTTTGCTCAAAAATATTTTATTCAACACCCCAAGCATGCAAATAGAAATACAGATCATAAAACAAATGATTCTAGTTGAGTGAGTTGAACTAGCGCAGGTTCTGCCAGTAAAGGACACTGGTGTAACATCACAGCAATGATGTACATCTGAGATGGAGAGAAGTTATCAAGAGAAGGACATACAAACTAGAACACAGCCTCTATTAGCCAATGAATTAACTAATGTTAACAAAGGAGCCTTTATTGTGGAGTTTTATAGTGTTGTTAGTTTGCTATAGTGCAAAAGTACAGCATGACAATTACAATGTGCATAATGCTTAATATAATATGTGCCATTTGGCTGTTAAACCATAAAACAGACAAAACGAATATCCAGTGCTGTCTACTTACGATTATTTTTATTTTTTTTACATTTTTTGTATTTTTTTATTTCAGGAAACTTGTAAACGAATTGCAACAAAGCATTAAGGGACTGAACTCAGAATTTCACAGAAATCATCAAACTCTCACTGATCAAATTAAGAAGCTGAACGACATCACTGATGAACATGAGGAAACTACAGTGGGACGTTGGGTAGAAGCAACAAAAAGAATCAAAGTCATAGTGGATTTGGGTTTGTCTTTAACCAACCCAATGATTGAGCATCTGAGAACAATTTCTAACACAGTAAAAGAGCTTAAGCAGATGAAGAAGAATTCTGTTCAAAATAAGGAAATACTGAGAAGAGTGAGATCCATGAACATGGGGAGAATCGACAAACCTCTCGAACTGCATTATAAGCAACTAAACGGCAAAATCAATGATCTATTACAAATTCTTGATGATTACAAAATAACAGAAAAAAACATGTCTTTGAAACTTATTCCTGAGATGAGTGAAACAGCTGCTAAATTTCAGGAGACTCTGAATGAAATTAAACATGCCAAAGAATGTATTAACAAATTAGTTTAAAATCTGTTTAGAAATTATTGAACTGATCTGTCTGGTATTAATCTCATCTGCTATTATTATCAATAATACAGTCAAAGCAGAGCACTCTAATCTATAAAAATATGTGTATGTAATGATGTATAAAATCACGGAGAGGTGTTCAGTCAAAGCAGTGAATTCTAAATTATAGAAGTTTACATACTGTATTCTGGGATTTTCTACTGTAGATCTGATGATTTCAGGGCTAGAAACTCTCACATTACAGCAGAGCTTTTCTCTTACCAGAAAATAGTGACGAAAATGAGGTGAAATGTACTTATTTTTTATTTTATTTGTATTTATTCTTTTCATTGATTTTGTAATGTGATTAAATTACTCTGATTGTCATTTTTGGAAGATTTTATTTTATGTTTGATGAGCAATCGTTTGCATGTTTTTTTTCTGGTTCTCCATGACCTTGGTGAAACTCTGTTTGTCTTTGTAAATGAACCACTTGTTCTGGAGTTTAGATTATATTTATTTCTTGTTAAATTACAAGCATTCATTTTAATTGCATTATACAATATATATATATATATATATATATATATATATATATATATATATATATATATATATATATATATATATATGTTACTGTTTTGTAATGTAATGTAAAATAAAATCAATAATCATGCTTTCCCAGCTGATGTACAGTGCCCTCCACAATTATTGAACCCCCTGGTAAATATGATCAAAATTGGCTGTAAAAAATAAATCTGCATCGATTATCCTTGTGATCTTTCATTCAAAAAATGTGCAAAATTCTAACCTTTCATTGAAGTAAAAGAATTGAAAGTGGGGGGAAATCACATTATGAAATAAATGTTTTTCTCCAAAACATGTTGGCCACAATTATTGAAACCCCTAGAATTTTTTACGAGTAAAATATCTCTGAATTATATTCCCATTAATATTTACCTTTTTTAGTACACCAGGGTGACTAGGAACATGAGACTGTCCAGCTATGACTTCGTGTTTCACAGAAGTTTAAATATGAGGAAACACAAAGGCCAAATCCCCTTAATCATCCATCACAATGAGTAAAACCACAGAATACAGTTCTGATGCGTAGCAAAAGATTGTTGAGCATCACAAACTAGAAAGTGGCTGTAAGACAATAGCTAAAGAATTGAAAATCCCCATTTTGACCATCAGGGCAATAATTAAGAAGTTATAACCAACTAAAGATGTTATGAATCTGCCAGGAAAAGGACGTGTGTCTATACTGTCTTAATGCACGGCGAGTATGAAAGTTTGAGTGGCCAAAGACTCTCCAAGGATCACAGATGGAGAATTGCAGAGATTAGTTGAGTCTTAGGGTCAGAAAGCCTAAAAAAAAATTATCAAACAACCCCTACATCCCCACATGTTGTTTGGGAGGGTTTAAAAAAAAACCTCCTCGCTCATCCAAAAACAAATTCCAGCAAATGTAATTGTCAGACACGACTGGATCTTCAAACCGCACAGGGTTCTGTGGTCAGATGAGACTAAAACAGAGCTTTTTGGCAGCAAACACACTAGATGGGTTTGGTGAACACAAGGATAAAAAGTACCCCATGTGTACAATTTAATATACCATTGGATCTTTAATGTTGTGGGCATATTTTTCTGCTGGAGGTCCTGGACTTCTTGTTCAGATACATGGCATTGTGGATTCTATCAAATATCAACAGATAAAAAATCAAAACCTGACGCCTTCTGCTAGAAATCTTATAATATGCCGTGGTTGGATCTTCCATCAGGACAACGATCCAAAACAAACATCAAAATCAAAACAAAAATTTGTTGTGGAGCACAAAATTAAGCTTCTGCCATGACCGTCTCAGTCCCCTGACCTGATGAGTGGGCTGAACTGAAGAGGAGAAGCACCAACATGGATCTGGGAATCTGAAGGATCTGGAGAGATTCTGTATGGAGGAATGGTCTCTGATCTCTTGTCAGTTATTCTCCAAACTCATCAGGCATTATAGAAGAAGACTCAGAGCTGTTATCTTGGCAAAAGGAGATTGCAAAAAGTATTTAATAAAAGGGGTTCAATAATTGTGGCCAACGTGTTTTGGAGAAAAACATTTATTTCATAATGTGATTTCCCCCCACTTTCAATTATTTTACTTCAATGAAAGGTTAGAATTTTGCACATTTTTTGAATGAAAGATCACAAGGATAATCGATGCAGATTTATTTTTTACAGCCAATTTTGATCATATTTACCAGGGGGTTCAATAATTGTGGAGGGCACTGTAGATGTCAAGACCAAAATATCTATTACAAAATAAATGTACATCTGATCTCACCAACATATTCACCAAACTGTGTGATCTTTTATTAGCATGGGAAGGTATTTGAAATCATCTTTTAAGAGGCAACATGAAGCTAAAATAAACACATTTTTGTTTACAATATATTCAATCTTGTATCTGTTCTTGTTGTAAGGGTTGGTTAACTGAAAATGCTTTTGGTCTTTTTCATTTATTCTTTAATAACTGACTTGTATTGGACTTTTTCACTATATCAAACAGATTCAAATCAAATTCATATGTTGTTATAAAATCTCCATTATTATTTAGTATATTAATCAGTAACGTTTTTGATGTTATTTACTGTGTAGTTGAGTTGTTAATAAAAAAAAAAATGTTTAAATAATGTTTTCAGGAACATACTACTACTATCCTTAAAAAAAAAAAAAGCGTTTCACTAACATTAAGAAAACTGGACATTTTAATGTTCCCATAAGCAGAACAATGTTTGAGAAGCGTTCTGTTAGCTGTGGAGTTCGTCTCTCCTGCTCTCGAGCTTCATCTGGTGGACATTAAACAGCTGTGATGAAACATGCTTATTAGTCTGATATCAACAGTTTTGAGAATTAAGATACATTTACATTAAAGGGGTCATGAACTGCATTGTTTTGTTTTATAACGTTTCATATAGGGTGCACTTATGTTAGTATGATTTTTACTTCAGAAATTGTCATAATTTAGTAATAAAACTACCCTGATTTTTACCAAGTATTACATGTGGAACTCTCTCCAAATCTTTTAGCACGTTTTTACTAATACAGCTCTCAAGGTTAATTAATTGTGAAAAGTGTTGATTATAGCATTATTTAGATCTATAGGATTATATTGAGATAGTGGCATGAAAGGTTGCAGTGATGAGCATTGTAGCCGATCACAGACATGTTGAGCGCATGAATGCAGTGATCTCGTAAATGCATTTTTAATCAATTTTTCTAACAAATGCTTTCATCAAAACTAACAGTGCAAACATGATGTAAATAAGAGATTTGCTGATTATAACAAGAGTGCAGAACTCAGTCACTGATAAGCTTGCGCTGTTTGAATGACAGATCCAGTGACGCGTTCTTTGATCACTCTCTCTCTCTCTCTCTCTCTATATATATATATATATAATTTAAACACAGTTTATATAACAGATTATTTTCATCCTACTAAGAGAAACAATGTGAAGTTAACCTGTTAGTCACCTGTTTGATTTACTGACACATAGACAAAGAACATCTGACTTTACATGGGGGGAAGACGGAGCCGAAGGTGCAGGCAAGATGACGTCTGACCAAGACGGAGCCGGTGTGACGAGGGAGCCCGGTGAAGACATTAGGACGATGGTTTCTGGTGGAGCTGAGGGAGAGAGGAGTCAAGGCTGAGCCGACAGGTCGGAGCGATGGATAATTTATAAGTGACCAATATATAGGAATCCGTAAGTAAACACGGCTGTGTCTCAAAATCCAGTGAGCGAGGTGACTATTTGCATTGAAGCACGCAACGCGCTAAAATGTCCAAAAACCTGTCTAGTTGGACAGCTTACTGGTTTTGAGCCACAGCGATGGATATTAGGTGGAGCGATGGGTTCTGAGGCTGGAGGTGGAGCCAGGGGGTCCTTCTTACTGGGCAGAGCTGGTGTCCTGAGACTCCAAGGCAGATCCTCACAGGGTAGTGTAGAAGATGCAGAGGGGCTGAAGAGAACCATCGGAGATGGGGCTGAGGAACTGGCTGTTAGTGGAGGTGGAAAACGAAGGCAGGGAGGGATCACAAGCGACATGGGGCTGGGCAGAACCAGCGGAGAAGCAGGAGATTCAGGGCTGGGCGGAAACAGACTTTGTGCTTTCTTTAATGCTAATTTAGGCTTGTTTCGTTAGCGCTCACCGTCCGCGTTTTGATTTCAGGCAATCACATTTTGCAAACTAAGACAACTTGATTAATGATCAGGAGCCACACGCACTGCCAGGCAAATTTTTGCTCGCTAGACACCGAGACACCTAATCACCGAGCTGCTGTCGAGACGCGAGCAGAAAAACAATAAAAGTTAATGTTGATAAATAGATAAAACAGTGCACATAAGTGACTTTTTAGCGTGTTGTTAATTGGATCTCATTATCGTTAGTTTTTATCATAGAAACACAGAATGACCAGTAATATCTGAAGCACCGCTGCCTGTCCATATTTGTGTTTAATATGACAAATATGCATTTTTATTTATTCATGGTTGCAACAACATTTAGTTGTAATTTGTTGTTGTATTATAAAAATGCTTGATTGACTTATGTTTCTTAAACGCTAAGTTGTTGTTCTTTCAAATTACATTCCATATGAATGTTTTTGAGCACAACGGCGTGTCTTCTGTAAACGTTAGCCAACTTGGTCGCTGATCTTGTATTAATGTAATGTCACAACTTTTTGTAGTTGAATAATCACATGATTAAACTTTTGTCATTTGTGTTAACTGTGAAGCCCTGAAGAATCATGAAATTTATAATTATGTTAATAATGAACAGCGTGTCAGAATTCCGTCACTTCGGTCTGTTTATTCTTGGTTTGGTGACAGAGCTCTGACACTGCTTGTGTCTTGTCTTGTTGTGAGCGGGAACATGTGCCCTTCTGTTTAGGTGTGTTTTGTCTGTTTGGTGCAAGCACATGGCTTCCTGCGTGTTTCCCTGTGCCATGTGCTCGGCTGTTTATTGTGTAGCCACACCCATCTTGTTATCTAGTTATTGGTTAGTTGTTCCCACCTGCACTCCCTTGTTACCTGCCTCGTTTGCTTCTGATTTAATCATCTGTCCCACCTTCTCTCCTTTGTTACCTGCCTTGCTACTTCCCTATTTCTTCTTATTTTTGCTGTCCTGTGCTGGATCGTCATTGTTGCCAAATCGTTGACTTGTGCATCGCGTGAATATTTCTGTATGTAACATGTATACCTAGCTGGAGTTGGACTTTTTTGTTTTGTATTTGCAGGATCAGTACAGTTCAAGAGTGGAAACAACAATATCGATGAGGTGGTGTTGCAAGATTTGTAGATTTTCCTCGCCCAACCAGCATGCCTTAATCGCACACTACAAGCTGAAACACTACCATCAGGCAAGTCACTGTCCACTCCCACACATCTATACAGATTGTGTATGCACATTCAGGAGTAAACTGTCTCTGAAGAATCATTAACTTGCGACCATATTCAGTGTGTTCAAGCCTCCTCAACATTGCTTAAAGCAACATCAAATGTGAACTGTGACCTGTGTCATTTTTCAGAGGCTTGCAGTGTTTCACGGTGAGCAGCACATATTCTTTGAGAAGACAAGTTGTTGAGGAGGAGCCACCAGTGTCACAAATTAAAATCCAATGGCCAGCACTTTTCACAGAGACAGGTAAATTGTGTTGTAAGAAAAAGAAAATCTTGGGCTATGAAAGTTGTGCTGTTCTATTAGAAGATATGGGCAAACTTAATATCCTAAGATAATACGACCAGTCCGGTCACGTTGATTGAAATGAAAATGTTTTAACTTCCTGCATGATGTGTTAATTTAGTACTGTTGTCACTGAGACCCTGGCATCTTTGTTAAATATGTAAATGTATTTGTTTTTATAGATCAGCAAATAATTCGCCAGGCTTGTGTCAAAGGACCTGAGCAGGTGTTTTATTGTGTAGTGTTTTTATATATTTGCAAGAGAATTCTTTGTGTCTGTGTTTATGGATGCAAATCTGTTTAAAAAAATAAATGCTGAGAGTTTCAATTTTGCAGTTGTGTTGATTTCATAAAAATTCTGGTTCCATCCAGAACAACTTGTCAAAGCAATGAAGTCCAGTAAACTCATATAGTTAAGTTATGATGTTGAGGAAAAAATACTATTTTATGTCAATTAGACTTGGTTCATGGTTGTGAAAACAAATTAAGTTCAACCAATATGTTTTTCAGTTGACTTAACTAAAAAATCTAAATGCTCATTGATACAGTACGTCGGCTCAATTTGCAACAAGATGACTCGACGAAGTCAAGTTGTGTCAACAAATCATTTTTTACAGTACACCTTTCTTCTCTCTAGCGATAGCCCTGCTGATGCCTCCATTTATGCATTTATTTTTCAATTTCTTGGTATAAATTGAGTAAGTATAACCATTCAGTAATACTGAAAGCCTTCATTTTTAACATTTTATGAATAATCTGCAAATTACCTTATTTTATATACCACTGATTAACAAAGACCAAAAAAAACAACTACTTTTAATGAACAATGTTCACATAAACCCCACTGGGTCAAGAGCTCAACTAAAACAAAGACTAATCACGATAGTGATGACATTGTATGAAACATTTGCAATAAAATAGCAGTAGTGACTAGAGCTAAACCTCTGTTAATTCTTAATTAGAATTTTATGTAGATGAATGACAGAAATAGTCACTTTCAACAAACTGCTTAGCTAAAAGATTTTCTCTGAAGACCTTAAAATGAAACAATTAGTAAAAAAATGACATTAAATACAGATAAACGGCTCATGAAATGCTTTTATTAAATGTCAGATTAAACATGTGAAGTTGATACAATAAAATACATTGTGTAATCACGTTATAACAAATCACAATAATATCTATTACTAGATTACTCAAAGTATGAAGAGATGTAAATATTTTGTAACAGAATCAGAAAAGATTATTTGAAAAGACAATGCTGAGTATATATTTCCCCTGTTAAAAATAAAGGGGCAAAGAACACTTCGAAATGAAACAGATGAAGAAAGGTTCAAACAAAATGATTAAATGTAGAACACTTGATACATTCCTGGTAAAATCAGATAAAGACCAGACAAGAACAATCTGTCTTGACATTACAGAGGAGATTCTTTAGTCTTCACTTTGATATCAGTGTAAGTGACGCCTTTGTATGTGCCCTTGGTTCTGTACGAATACACACTGCCGTTCTTGCAGGTGGTCTTCACTGTGCCAGTGTAAGGCATGTCAAAAGTGGCTCTGCCAATAGTGACTGAAACATCTAGCTTCTTTTTTGGTGGGACTTCTACATCGGTAGTCAGAGTTTCGGTTCTCTCATCTGTGTTCTCCTGACCATAAGTGCTTTCAGATCCAACACTGAAACTGAATCCTGCAGTAACTTCAGCAACCTCTGGAATCCCAGCACTCACTTCCAGACTAAACGTCGCAGTAAAACTCTTGCTCAAAGACCATGAGGATTTTTTGGTCACCTTCTTTGAGGTTTCGATTTTTTGATGTTGTATGGCAGAGGAGTCGTTCCTGAAAGTGACGGATTTGATTTCTTCTACCGTCACCTTTGGTATCAGTTGGTTGAGAGTGGGATAGTTGACATCAGCAAGAACTGTCGATTCAACTGCACTGATAAACATGAATCCCATACTGTCAATGTCGGAACCACCTTTTCCTACAACTCCCAAACAATAACCAGAGCCAATATCCATGGGATATTCTGTTTTTAAACTCCATTTTGTCATTTTTGCAAAGAACTCTCCCCCTAGACTGGTCTTGAATTTGATGGCTCCAAGACGTGATCCTTCTCCATTCCCCCACAGGGACAGTGAGGTGAAACACTCACCAGGCTTGAACGTATACTCTTGATTGGATCCAGATGACTGTCCAAAGGTTTCATTTCTCCCATCTGTAAGCCAGACCCTGACACCCCTAACCTGCCATTCTCCCACCCACACCCAGATCTTCTCCAAACTGGCACCATTGCTTTCACCAGTAAATGAAAATGGACCACCTCCGTTTCCACCGATTGTATTCAGAAGTGTTGACATCCTTGAAGAAATTAGATCTGAAGAGCAATTACAAGATTAATTAACACCAGAGATCTAAAACAGGTTTTTTAATGTCTCTTATGCATGAATTCTAAAATGGTATTTTTTACTCACATTTTTTATTCTTATTTCGTGATTAACAGAAATTTGGATTTGTTTTTTATTTCATCTGCACAAAAAAAGTTTCACAATTTATTACTAGTCCTGTATTAACCTCCTGCAAAGTTTCAAGCCATTGGCTACATGAATTGCATCTTAAATGCTCACTGAAATATACTCACATGAATGACTTTAGTCTGAAGAACTCAAGAATAGCTCGTCTGGTACAAGTCAGGAAGATGAGTTGTGTTTGACTGAGATGTGTTTGATTGGGCTGCTGCTTAAATAGAGCTCCAAAGGGGACGGGCGGCGCCTGATGTGCGGTTACAAGTGACATAATTATTTTAGTTATGCAACACTCATTTCATTTGCATCTCTTGCAGGTCATAACAAACAACTAATGTATGTGGCAAATTAAGTGACCAAATAGTCTAAACAGTGGAAAATGTCAGTTCACTGGCCCTGAGCTTGTTCTAAGTGTCTGTGCCTGTGCTCGGTCAATGCATTTTCAAGCAACGTTTTAAAAATTACCTGGTAGATTTTAATCGGACTGTTTAAAGCTGGAAGATCACCTTGAGCCTGTAACAAACCAGCTACCATGTCCAAAGTCATTCCAGTCATTTTTTTTTTTATTGCAGAAAATATTTTGTCCCTATTTTGTTGATGATCTATCCTGCTTTACCTGACCAGTGTGTATAAATGCAAGTAAAATCATTATCACATATAAGTTAAATTGAAATTGTTTTTCGATATGAATATGTTTAGGAGAGTTGTAGTTTCACCAAAAAAAAAAACCTCAAATATTAGTATCAGTGTACAAACTTTACAGTATTGCTCTATTGCAGGGGAGAAAAATGTCCTAATTTCATTTTTGCATATAGTTCGCCCTTTTTGCAGGTTCAAACAGGAGTGCATACTTGATTTTGCTTTGTCATTGCTTGAGTTAAAATTGGTATACAAATTACCCATAAACATGATAAAATGTTATGTACTTTGTAACATTCTATATTTTACAGAACCAATAGAAATTATGCTAAATACTTAAAATTATTGAATATGCATGCAAAAAAAAAAAAATATATATATTCTTATTGAACTTTCTCAGCTCATCTAAAAATGATGTTATATACAAATCATACATTAATTATTTGTTATAACTTTTGACATGAAAAATAGAACGACTTTAGCAGTTAAAATCTGTTTTTAAACATTGAATGACTGGTAAAAGAAGAATTTACTTTGTGGGCAGGTTGTCTAACCTAGTCAGTTACAGCATCTTTACTGGTCATTGGTTCCCCTGGCAGAGCAGCTGCCCCAAGAACCAGCACCAGTTTGGTTAAAGTTCATAAGTATATGATTTTATTTTTTGAGCACAGAGGAACTTTAGAATTCCAGTTCAGACTTGATGCAAAATCAATCATGCATCACTAGATTTTGGATCAAAATCAAAAATGTATTTACACAAATTAACTTGAGTATGACTGAGCATTAACTTGAGAGCAAACCAGGTGTGCACCCCAGGTGTCTTGTGTTTTGACATATAAACTGGTAAAAAAGGGTGGGTCTATCTGAATATTTAAGCTGAACTTACATGCATGTAAGGACTTTTTGTAGTTTGTTTGTGTGAAACCATGTTTCATTTCTATGTGATCATTTCACTTGAGGGCGATTCCACAGTTTAGGGCTAACTGCAAGGACAACAGCCTGCAAAAATCAATCTTCATGGAGAAAGCCATTGTCCTCAGGTTAACATCCTGAGAAAACCTGGGGTACAGCTGTGTGAAAGGCAGGATAAATCTGGCAATGGTAAACTAGTAAACTTTGATCAAAGTTGAGTTGATGTCAAATTTAACGTATGTAACATGGACGGAAAAACAATGTAAGTTCAAGCAGAAAGTGTACTTAATCTAATTCAGTTTAATAAAATCTGGTTGAATCCCAGTTCATGTTTTACTTTGTTCCTAATTTGGTATAGTTATGAGTCATGCGTTGTGTATGGTTCACAAAACTGGTAATAGGACTTCCATGCAGGCAGGGTGGCCATCTAATATTATCTGTTCTATAAACTTAAAGGTGCATTTTTGAGTCTGGTATGTTCATAAACTGAAATCCAGCAAAATTACTAACAAATACCACAGGTATATTTTTCTAATTTATTTGCCAAATGTAGAAGACAAAGGAACTCCTACAAGTGTGCTAAGTTATAACGTGTGTAACGTGGACGGAAAAAATTAAACAATCCTGCAAGATTGCCTTTGTAACACAAAATAATACCATTTCATGAAAACTGGCATAGAATAGAACAAGAATAGAACAAGTTCATAACACATTAAAATAACCTGTCATCATACTATCAAATTTAAAGATCATACAGATTGTGTTAACGCACTATTAACGTGTTAACTTCGTCAGCCTAAAGCTATATTCTTACGGACATTGGACAGAAAAAAAAAATCATCCAAAAAAAAAAAAACAGAAAAATGTCATTGACGATGTGACTTTCATGAACAGCTTATTGAGTCAAAAATATGCAGAAAACAACGTTGGAAGTTGGACAGACTGAAAATTTCCGTCTAAGTTACGAACAAGATGTGCAGAATCTGTCAAAATATATAAAACCACCATTCATGCATGCTCTTTCACGATGAACGACGCTTTCGGTCCGAAACCACTCGCAATCATCCGACTTGCACACTCTTTTATCCTTTCTCACCACAATGATCCTATTTAATGTTTACTTAACCAAAGTTTACCACGTTCGTATCATTTTAACGTTCGTAACCTTTTGGACAGAATCCACAAACTTACCCACATTCGTCGAAATCCGTGAAATCCTGTTAACACTTTCTCACACGCAGAGCGACCGTCACCTAGACAATCTTATTTCTTTAATGAGAACCGTTGAGACATTAGGAGATGGAAATTCAGCGTCAAAATAAAATGTTCGAGCGTTATGATTTTTGGACAGAAAATCTCGGCCCCTGTTTTATCCCGATTTGTTAACAATTTATCATGTAGCAACGCATATGAGAATTTAACCCACACAAGATGGTTGTATCATTATGCTACTGATAGAATTACATGGAAAAATTATATCTCCGCTTCCTTTAGAATCATATTTTAACGTGCGTAACTGCTTGGACAGAAAGTGTAACGAACGTTAGTAAATGTTTCCATTGCATCGTGGTGGATTAAGGGAATTCTACTTTCAGTGTTAGTAGTAGTATTTTGTAGAAGACACACCAAAATAAATGTTTTGCGCCAAAATTCAGGATTTTATTAAAGGAAATGAAAGAAATGACTTAGGAAAAATCCAGATGCACTGAATGTCCCACCGTGACATCCGCAATTTCTGGGGACGGAAATAAAATAAAGTCTCATTACACGATAATGCCAAGGCTTAGTGGGATAAAAGTAACTTTATTATTTCTTACATCTATCTTTAACAAAATAGTGAACTAAAAATAAAAAAATGACAACAACTGGGTATTATTCAATCTATATTGTTCATTACACCCCTTGTGGACAGATACTGTGGAATCGCCCTTGAAGTATTTGTTCAGTTAAAACAAGAAAGAACCAATGGGACCATGTATTTTTGTTGCAATTTAAACAGCGAATTTAGGCTATATTCATCACAATTAACACCCAAGACAGCAACATGTACTGTACAATACTGTTTATATAAAAATACCAACTTCCGTACCAGTCGGTACTGAAATTTTAAAAAATGTGACGCTTTGAGCGCTGCTGAGCGGAATCGTAAACACCTCTGATTTCCCATTGTGTTCACGCGCTCATCGGATATGTCTGTGATTGGCTACAATGATCAGCGCTTCAAAAACATGTTTTAAACATCAATGACACTCTTCACCGAGCGTTTACACAGATACACACGGGAGCGTTTGAAAGCTGGTCCGCTGATAGACGCCTGCTTGTGCTTTCAAACGCTCCCACTCCCGCTTTCAAAACACTTTCAAACACTTCCGTGCGCTCTCAGACATATCCGATGAGCACGTGAACACAATGGCCAATCAGAGGTGTTTATTCTGTTGATTCTGTTCAACAGCGCTCAAAGCATCACATTTTTAAAATGTCAGTACCTGGTACCGAAGTCGGTACTTTTTGACAACTAATATTGTAGCGAGCAGGACGAGGCCGAGGGCCGTGAGAGAGCGGCACGAGGCCGGTGGCGTGATTACTCTGATGAGCGACACCTGCGAGACACAGCGGTCTCGTATCTCTCACGGAGGAGCGGAAGCATAAAGGAGGAGCGACGACAGTGAAGAGAGAGAGAGGACAGGCCTGAGCTTGTGTTGTGTTTTGTTTTGTTTTATTGTGACAGCAGTCGTCCGTGAGGGGCTGCTGTCTTTTACTTTCGTTTTGTTGTTGATTTATTTTTTATCATTAAAATGTTTGAATGTTCGCCGGTTCCCGCCTCCTTCAGGTAACATCTGAACTGCGTTACAAATATATATACAGTATATATCGCACCATTTTTTATGATGCTGCCTGAATCATAAATCTTGCATCCCGTCATCATCATCTGTGTGGGCTGCATCTTGACATTGATTGGTTTGTAAACGGACGTGCGTCTGACTTCAGCGTGTTGTCAATTCGGCGGGTAACTTTGACAAGAATGAATGAACAGACGCATGTTGTTGACACTATACTTTTATTATGATGGCATTACTCCCTGCAGCACCAACTATACTCAAGGCTAGTTCAAATTCGCCAAATGAACGTTCTCGTTGTGCGATCATTTCATCGTCACCGGCAGGACAAGTGTGTGTGTGTGTGTGTGTGTGTGTGTGTGTGTGTGTGTGTGTGTGTGTGTGTGTGTGTGTGTGGGTCTGACAGATCTGCACATACATATTCTTCTTCAGTTGTTTAGGCTATGCGGGAACCACCGGAACTTCCTGTAAACGGTCAGAAAGTCCGAACCATATAGAAAATGCTTTCACACTAGAAACAAACCAAACTTTTGTTCAGTTTGATCCGGACCAAGACTACCTCTTTTCGTCAGACCAAATTTCGTCTGGACCATGGTCCGGGGGAGGTTTCACACCTGTAATTTTGATTTGGATCAAACTGAAAAGACCGAAAATCCGGACCAAACTAGGTAAGTGTGAAAGGGCCCTTAGTTGGGGACATTTAATTTAATATTCAACAGTATTATTGATCTGCCTGCATTGACACCATTATGAGAACTGAACTGAGCTGGAAAATTACATCACAGTTTTCTCCAGAGCATGCATGCATGTATATGTATATGTATATGTATATGTATATGTATATATTAGGACTGTCAATCGATTAAAATTTTTTATCGCGATTAATCGCATGATTGTCATGAGTTAACTCGCGATTAATCGCACATTTTTTTTATTTGTTTTAAATGTACCTTAAATTAATACTTTAAGTTTGTAATAATCTAATCAACGTGGGCATGGATAAATATGGATGCTTTATGCAAATGTATGTTTATTATTGAAACCATAGTCAACATAGAGCATGAAGAGACATGTTTCAAAGGTCATAGATGTTTTTCAAAGAACTTGTTCATGTCTATTAGACACATGTAGAAAGAACAAAGAAATACCAGGTTCCCATTACTTCTCTTTCTTTGCACTGAGCAATTAACACAAACATGTTTAGATTTTTGCATGACAGGGCAGCTCTTCTGAAAATGCTAAATGTACATTTATTATTTATTATTACATTATAGTTTGTCTCTCTCTGTGCCCATTTTGATGAAGCTAAATTCTCAATAAAACTGTTTTCATTGGTATATTTTGCTGTTTCTGTTGTCAAACAATGCAATGAATATGAAATGGTAAAAAAATCCTGATAATCGAGCCGTCGTCTGGTGAAATCAAATACACAAAATAAAGACAATATCTGTGCTCTGATTTTGGCTATACTTGCATGTAAAATTAGAGAAGCAACATAAATTCTGTGTTTAACTGAAATAAAGCGCTTCTCTCTCCAGCACGAGACGGGGGGAGAGAGAGAGAGAGAGAGAGAGAGAGAGAGAGAGAGAGAGAGAGAGAGAGAGAGAGAGAGAGAGAGAGAGAGAGAGAGAGAGAGAGAGAGAGAGAGAGAGAGAGAGAGAGAGAGAGAGAGAGAGAGAGAGAGAGAGAGAGAGGGAGGGAGAGGGAGAGGGAGAGGGAGAGGGAGAGGGAGAGGCGCGCGTGCTGGGAGAGCAGTACCGGCGGTACCGGTAGATTCTCAGAAACTAAATAAGGTTTGGGCGCTTTGTTGAAGGAAAAAAAAAAAAACCTAAATGGGTCTGCAATGTCGCTAAGTTGGCAACACTGTGTATCTCCATTTCTCCAACTAGGTTTTGGGCCACGGGATAAACAGAAAATACGCGCTGCGTTAATCGAGCGTTAAAAAAATGAGTGCCGTTAATATGATTTTGCGTTAACGCGTTATTAACGCGCTAACTTTGACAGCCCTAATATATATATATATATATATATATATATTGTGACGGCTGTATCTACTTTGTATTGTCGCCTTTGCCGTGTTTGGGTGTGTTTTGCTCCTCCTACAGATGCGCTGCGGAGCTGAGGCAATCAGGGGGATTGGGTGCACCGGTGCACAGGTGTGCCTGTCATTAAAAGCTTCCTGTTTGGCGTCCTCATTGAGCGTTCCACTTTGTCACATCGATCCCTGGCCAGGACCGAGATGTTGATCGGCGTTGCGGCGAATTGCGAGAACTTGAGAGTCAGTCTTTGTTATGAAGAATGTGAAAATAAAGAGAGTATTGTAACCGCCGTAAACGTTTCCTCCTCCTTCATTGTTGCTCCCTAATAAGGGCGTAACAATTGGGGGCTCGTCGAACTAAATTTGTGTTTGGATTCGTGCGAATGATTTTGAAAAAACGTTGTCTTTGAAGGAGGGTAAAAGGTAGGATATTTGAATTGAATATATTTGTATATTATCCGCCTATTTGTAAATTGAAAAGTTGGAACGCTCCATTAATTAGTTAGGCTCTATAACATAATTTGTTGGGAGTATTTGAAGAACAAACCTTCTGGGTAGGTTTAGTGCGTGTCTTTGGGCACGTAGTTTTTTATTTTAGTTTGTTATTTTTGGTTGGCTCGGGGCTTAGAGCAGTTGTCTCGGGGGCACATCCGAGGTTTGGGGGGCGACTCGGCAATTGGTCGTCTTCCCAAACTTGCGGGATTTAGTGCGTAAGTACCCGGTCTTGGGCCAACTGAAGACTAGGGTTTATTTAGTTTAAATGGATGGTTTGGTTTCTTTAAATGGATCCTGATTTGTCACTTTAAAAAAAAAAAAAAAATTCTCTTTCGTTTTGTGCGTAATATTTGCTGAGCGTGTGTTTTGTAAGCGTGATTATTGGTAATTATGGCGACCGATGTTATTGAAACATTTTCTCAGTCTCCGTCTGAGGAATTGTTAGAGGAAATGACCAAAGAGCAATTGTTGGAGCTAGCTGCGCATTATAAAATCGAGCTAACGTATAATCAAAAAAGGTCAAAAGATGGAATTAAGCTAGTCCTTGAAACTGCGCTGGGTGATCTTAAAATCTTGAGAAGAAAATCTAAATTGCCTGATTCAGCTGCGTTGCCTGCCGTAAGTACGCCTATTCCAACTACTCTTCCGTTGTCTGCCTTAAGCGCTCTTTCATTTGAGCAACAGAAAGAGTTGTTGCTGATACAACGTGATACTGAGTGTGAGAAGCGTCGCTTGGAATGTGAGAAGGTCCAAATGGAGCTGCAGTTGGAGAAAAGCCGACAAGAGTTAGAGCAACAGCGTTTAGAGATTGAAAGGCGTCGACTAGAGTTACATGAAGAAGGTAAGCCGGTGGGTGCAGGTTTAAATGTTGATTCGGCGAAACTGAGTGTGGCTCATAACTTACGTTTGGTACCGCCGTTTAATGAGGCTGAGGTGGAGATTTTTTTTCTCCTATTTGAGCGAGTCGCAGTAGCGTATAAATGGAGTGATGTTGAACGCGCTATGCTGCTTCAGTGCGTTTTAACAGGTAAAGCCCAACAAGCCTATTCTACGCTATCGGATGCTGACAGCCAGAATTATGAAGCCATTAAAGCGGCGGTGTTAAAGATTAATGAGCGTGTCCCAGAGAGCTATCGGCAAAAGTTCCGTACGTTACAGCGAAAGGGGAGTGAAACAAATGTTGAGTTCGTAAGGGAATTGACTGTGCAGTTTGATCGTTGGTGTACAGCGGCAGATAGTACAACAATGGATAGGCTGAGAGAGTTAATTTTATTTGAACAATACAGAAATACACTTCCCGAGATGATAGCCACTTATGTAGCGGAACGTCAGGTTAAAACTGCTTCAGAAGCTGCACTGCTGGTGGATGACTGGGAACTTATTCATAAGCCCCGTGCTGATAAATTCAGTGAACGTCAGGTTCATACACGGGGGAATTTTTCCGTTGTCCCTATCGGTCCAGCCAGGCGTTTTGTGAAAAAAACAGTGAGTGACTATGATAACTGTAACTACTGTCTGGGTAAAGGACATTGGAAGTCAAATTGTCCAGTGCTTAAGTCAAAATTTGTTAGACACGCCCATTCCGCGAAGCCTGCTGTCCTGGCCACTTCTGTTCCTGTATTAAATCAGGCGGGTACTTTGAAAGGAATGCCGGTGGTAGCGCCCACGAATGTAGAGAATCACCAGCACTTATTTGAACCTTTTATTTCTAATGGTTTTGTGTCATTTCCAGGTGGTGTTGAGAGAGTGGCAGTGAAAATTCTCCGAGACACGGGGTCATCCGAGTCGTTTATTTTGGAGTCTGTGTTGCCCTTCTCAACTGAGTCGCACACTGGTAGCTCACTCTTGATTCGTGGCATTGGGCTTAATACATTATCCGTACCCCTGCATAAAGTTGATTTGACTTGTGAACTAGTGCATGGGGTGGTGGATCTTGGTATACGCCCTATTCTACCTGTTGATGGCGTTTCACTGATCCTCGGAAATAACTTGGCCGGCGGACGCGTTTGGGTTAATCAATCGCCCTCTCTGGTTGTGACTGATAGACCGTCCTGTACTGATGGTCCGGATGACAGTGCGCAACAGTATCCGAAAGTGTTCGTCGCGTGTGCAGTGACTCGTTCTGGTGCTCAACCTAGGGCTGAAGAGAAAATCAGTGACGCTGAATCGTGTTTCGTTTTGAGTGATTATCCCATAGTGGTTTCTCGAGAAGAGTTGTCTATTGAACAGCAAAATGATGAAACATTAAAACCACAATTTGAACAAGTTGTTGACAGCACTGAAATTCGTGACAGAGCGCAAGGCTATTTTATTGAACAGAATGTGTTACTGAGAAAGTGGTCTCCGCATGCTGTTGATGGTATGGGAGATTCTGTCATTCAGGTCCTGATACCAGTAAAGTTTCGTTCGTTAGTGTTGAAAATGGCTCACGATCAGCTTGCCGGTCATGCTGGTGTTCAGAAAACGTATGACAGAATTCTTCGCTACTTTTACTGGCCTCGTATTAAAAAGGACGTTGCCAGTTTTATTAGGACCCGTCATACCTGCCAGCTTACCGGCAAACCGAACCAGTCGTTAAAACCGGCTCCTCTGCGTCCAATTCCGGCTGTATGTCAACCGTTCGAACATCTCATCATTGATTGCGTCGGTCCTCTTCCTCGTTCGAAAGCTGGAAGTGAGTACCTGTTGACAGTGATGTGTCAAGTTACGCGTTATCCAGCTGCATTCCCATTGCGCTCGATTAATACAAAATCTATTGTGAAAGCGATCACTCAGTTCGTGTCTATTTTTGGTTTACCGAAAATCATCCAATCAGACCAAGGAAGTAATTTTACTTCGAAATTGTTTGCGGAGGTACTTTTTGAGCTGGGTATTAAACACAATCTGTCAACAGCGTATCACGCCCAGAGTCAAGGGGCACTCGAACGTTTCCATTCTACGTTAAAATCACTACTGAGAGCTTACTGTCTGGAAATGCAGCGGGACTGGGAAGAGGGTCTTCCGTGGGTGATGTTAGCAGCCAGGGAGGTCACGCAGCAGAGCATTGGGTTTAGCCCAAACGAGCTGGTTTTTGCACACAAAGTCCGTGGGTTATTAGCTGTCTTGCGTGATCAATGGGTTGATTCAGAACCACCGAAAAAATTTTTAGAGTACGTACTGGGTTTTCGTCGCCGGCTTTCATTAGCTGGGGAGTTAGCTGGGAAATGTTTAAACAAAACTCAGGGGAAAATGAAAAAATTGTTTGACCGATACACTGAACATCGGAAGTTTAGTGTAGGAGATCAGGTCATTGCGCTTCTGCCTGTGGTAGATTCCCCGTTTCAAGCCAAATATACTGGGCCGTATGAGATAATACATTGCGGGGCCATGGATAACTACACGATTTTGACGCCAGACCGTAGAAAGAGATCCCAAGTCTGTCATGTAAATCTCCTTAAGCCGTATTATCAGCGAAACCGACCGGTCTCCGTGCCAGTGGCGCCTGTGGTGCTAGTGGACAGCTCCCCTCAGTCAGGTGTTTCACAGGACATGAGTTTGTCTGTGGACGAATTAGAATCTCCTGATGACTGCGTATTACTGGGTCGTTTAAAGAATTCTGAGACGTTGAAAAATCTGTCTTCCAATCTTAAACATTTAGACGCGACGCAAAGTCAAGAATTGATTAGTTTGCTTTCTGAGTTCCCGGAGCTGTTTTCGGATGTTCCAACCCAAACCACACAGGTAGAGCATGATATTGAGGTGGGCGAGGCTGCTCCTGTTCGTCAGCGTTTTTACAGGGTTCCACTGAACAAACGAGAGGTGTTAGAAAAGGAAGTCCAGTATTTGCTGGATAACGGATTAGCCGAGCCTTCATTTTCCAGCTGGTCCTCGCCGTGTCTGTTAGTTAAAAAATCGGATGGTACGTTCCGTTTTTGTACAGATTATAGGAAACTGAATTCTGTTACAAGACCAGACTCCTTCCCTCTGCCGAGAATGGAGGACTGTGTCGATCAGGTCGGTGCCGCAAAATTTGTGACAAAATTAGATTTACTGAAAGGCTATTGGCAGATTCCGCTGACAGAGCGCGCGCGCGAGGTTTCATCGTTTATAACACCTAACGGATTATTTTCTTACCGGGTTATGAGCTTCGGTCTTCGAAACGCACCGGCGACGTTTCAAAGAATGATGAATAGAGTTATTGCGGGACTAAAGGGCGTGACGGTTTATCTGGATGATACGATCGTGGTAAGTGATACATGGCCAGAACATCTTAAACGTTTACGTTTACTTTTGGTCCGTCTCTCTCAAGCAAATCTTACATTGAATCTTGCTAAGTGCGAGTTTGCAGGAGCGACGGTTTCGTATCTCGGTAAGGTAGTGGGGCAAGGACAGGTGCGTCCAGTGAGGGAGAAGGTGAGAGCAATAGATGAATATCCTGTTCCGGTCACTAAAAAGGAGTTAATGAGTTTTCTAGGTCTGGTGGGTTTCTACCGCTGTTTCTGTAGGAACTTTTCGACGGTCGTTGCCCCTTTAACGGATCTATTGAAAGCTAAAGCCTTGTTTGTTTGGTCTGAGTCTTGTCAGAATGCCTTTGAGGCAGTGAAATCGTTACTAACTACGACACCTGTCCTTATGGCACCTCAGCTGGAGAAAACTTTTAAGATTCAGGTAGATGCCAGTAAAGAGGGAGCAGGGGCAGTGTTAATTCAAGAGGATGATGCAGGTATTGAGCGGCCGGTTTGTTTTTTCTCGCGTAAGTTCAATAGTCATCAGAGGAACTACTCCACAATTGAAAAGGAGGCACTTGCGTTAATTTTAGCACTCCAACATTTCGAAGTGTATGTAGGTGGGAACAGCTCAGCGGTAATAGTTTATAGTGACCATAATCCGCTTACATTTTTACATTCTCTTAAAAATCCAAATCAACGGCTGATGCGTTGGTGCCTGTTTCTTCAGCCCTTTCATTTAGATGTTAGGCATTTGAAGGGCTCAGAAAATATAGTGGCCGATGCACTGTCCAGGGCACCATTGTAGAACACTTTGTAAGCTGTGCCTTGGATGAAGAGTAACAGGTTTGTTTTTTCTATTTATTATTCTATCCACGTGGGGAAATGTTGTTGATGTTGTGTATGTATAGGCCTATACTAAAATTATGGTTGGTGCGGTTATGAATGCTTGTTGGCGGAAACTTATTGGTTTCCTTTTCTTAAGGGGGGGAGTGTGACGGCTGTATCTACTTTGTATTGTCGCCTTTGCCGTGTTTGGGTGTGTTTTGCTCCTCCTACAGATGCGCTGCGGAGCTGAGGCAATCAGGGGGATTGGGTGCACCGGTGCACAGGTGTGCCTGTCATTAAAAGCTTCCTGTTTGGCGTCCTCATTGAGCGTTCCACTTTGTCACATCGATCCCTGGCCAGGACCGAGATGTTGATCGGCGTTGCGGCGAATTGCGAGAACTTGAGAGTCAGTCTTTGTTATGAAGAATGTGAAAATAAAGAGAGTATTGTAACCGCCGTAAACGTTTCCTCCTCCTTCATTGTTGCTCCCTAATAAGGGCATAACATATATATACACTGAACAAAATTATAAACAACACTTGTGTTTTTGCCCCCATTTTTCATGAGCTAAACTCAAAGATCTAAGACTTTATGTACACAAAAGGCCTATTTCTCTCAAATATTGTTTACAAATCTGTCTAAATTTGTGTTAGTGAGCACTTCTCCTTTGCCGATATAATCCATCCACCTCACAGGTGTGGCATATCAAGATGCTGATTAGACAGCATGATTATTGCACAGGTGTGCCTTAGGCTGGCCACAATAAAAGGCCACTCTAAAATTATATATATATATATATATATATATATATATATATATATATATATATATATATATATATATATATATATATATATATACACACATATATATACATACACACACACACATCAAAAATGAACCATCACTGAGATTACTTAAGTAAGCTTAATAGCTTACTTAAAGGGGTCATATAATGGTACATGCACTTTTACAAGTTGATTGTACTGAAATGTGTGTTGGCAGTGCCTGTACACAACCATCATGAAATGATAAAAATCCATCCAGTGTTTTTTTTTAATCTCCTTATATGTTTTCCCCTCTCTCAAATCAAGCCGTTCGACCTAGTGACGTCACATGGTCGGACGCCCCTCCCATGATTGTTGATTGACAGGAGCGTTTCAACACAGACCCGCCCCCCGCTCGTGAGCAAGCTGCCTGTCTGTCATCATACTCTGTGCGTCATTGTTGATACTGGCACTGTCTATGAGCAGAATGGCGTCTAAGCGATTGTAGTGTTCTGTTCTTGGGTGTAATAAGGAACACAGCATCATCTTGACGAACCGCTGAAGACGCAGTGGCGGAGTTTGTTTTCGAAGGGAATATTCCCCACGATCAACGTCAATGCTTTCATGTTTGCGCAAATCATTTCACACACCAGACTGCTCGAGGGTCAGTATAGCTGTTTTTTCTAAAGAAGCTGCTCCTGAAAAAAGGATCAGTACCAACTATTCGTGTTCCTGCTGCACCTCCAGAAGAAGAAGTGTGTGTAACATTTTTTTAACCTTTATATTAATATTTATATTAATCTTTGCAAAGTGCTAGCACGCTTCACAATGATTGCGGCTATTTTTACACTCAGGGTACATTACGGCATGTTTTCTATGTACGACTTTCTTTTCTTAAAATTAGCCTTTAATAGCTTAATATATTAATAGCTGAGATGCTATTTTCCTCTAGAAACAAACTTTGTTTACAAACATTATTTTCCTGTTATCGCTGTAAAGCTGCTTTTACAAACAATCTGTATTATAAAAAGCGCTATATAAATAAAGGTGACTTGACTTGACTTAATATAAGTAAAATAGTGCATATATTTAGCAAAATACTACTCTATAGTTATTTTTTCTAGCTAACTAACATATGCTCATTAAATGGCTTTCCTGAGGTAGGCTAAATGTTACGTTACATGACATCATTCTCCAGCTGTTTTATTGACATCTGTCCACAGCTGAAACACTGATTGATCCATTTTTACTAACTACTCTAGTAGTAAAAAGGAAGAGATGATAATTGCACGTGCCACTTGACCTCAGGCTCTACAGTGATCTGATACGTCACATGTATTTACAGTTTGAATTTCGTAATTTCGTAATTTTGTAAACTGCTTTTCATGCCAAAAGTTACCTGCTCTGTCTTGTTTGTCGGTGACAGTGTCCTCATTGCTTTGCAAACATTTTTTAATATGTAAGAAAATGTATGTGTGGCCTGAAGGCATGAGAAAAGTGTCATTGTAAGAGTCTCACGCTGAGTGCCAGATAGCTGGCAGCCCTGGTTTAGCTGTTTGGTTTCTCTTTTTATGGACCTCAGATTGTAATTTGGCCGTTCTTGTCTACATTAAGTTAGTTATTCTCCTGCACTTTTGTTTGGACCTGAATTGTTAATAAATGTGACCACTGGGCATAGATCTTGCCTCAACTCTGTTGCAACAAGCACAATGACAATAAATAAAAACGTTTAAATACATTTTTATCTAATGTATAAATCATCATATTCATTACTGTATTTTTAGTTTTGCTCTGGTTTATTCCTGTTCATGTTTCCTCAAGTTAAAATGGGTAAATACACTTATGGCTTTTGATCCAAAAAATATATCAAAATATAATGTGCTTTGTAACATTCTAAATGAATAATTTTACATAATACAAATGATGCAACATGCTTTCAATGATTATTACTATGGTTAAATTTTAAGTTTGAATAGGCTTACTCAAATAATGACTTTAACCCTCTAAGACCGACGGGCGTGTCATGGCGTGTATGGTGGCATGATAACTCAGGCAGTGGCCATGGAGAGTATTGTCACTGACAGTCTAATGTGTGACCAGAATGGGGTGAGTGGTGTTGGCGCTTCTGCTGGAAGTTGCCATTATTGTGCTATATTCATAGCCATTGTTTTGGTATGCACTCCCCTCAGCATGGTGGCGCAGGCATTTCATTCTCCATAAGTGTCTCAGGATGCAGTGCGAGTTCCCTTTCGAAAGGGAATATCTCGGGTTATGACTGTAACCCTTGTTCCCTGAGAACAGGGAATAAGACACTCATTGCCATGCCTCTGGGCCGCCTGCACAGTCCCCTCAGACGAGAAGTGGCTGACATGTTCCCTAGACGCCCCTTATACTTCCTGGTCGCATTAGTATGAAGCAATAGTATGGTCACACTCAAGTCGTCCTTAAACGATTTTAAACATTAAACATTTTGCAAGATGCAAAAGAGAACCTACTCACGCTGTGAGAAGATTTGTGTGAGTGTGTGTGTGTGCGCGCACATCTGAAGCGCGCACACGTCTCAGACAGCGTGCAAATATTGAGTTCTCTTTCAAGTCTTGTGCTTTAATGGACAAATTTACACAAAAATTATGTCAACAATTCCATCTTGATGAGTATCCCAGCAGACATAAGTCTGTTATACCTTATGTGAATTCATACAGTCGAAAAAGAACGCATTTGTAACAGTATCAGTATTTTGTATTAAGTCTTAAAGGGACAGCAGCCTAATATTCCTGCTGTCTGTTTTTAATGGTAATGAAACAACAAAAGAAATAAATCACTCACTGCTCTTAATTGAATAGCTTTTGTAACTTTAAGGATTAATCTTAAATTTATAGTCAAATATGCAATGTTATTTTACATTTGATTACTTTATTCACTGTTGCACGAAAGAAAGAAAGAAAGAAAGAAAGAAAGAAAGAAAGAAAGAAAGAAAGAAAGAAAGAAAGAAAGAAAGAAAGAAAGAAAGAAAGAAAGAAAGAAAGAAAGAAAGAAAGAAAGAAAGAAAGAAAGAAAGAAAGAAAGTTGAAACACTGACTGATCCATTCTTACTAACTGGTAATAAAAAGGAAGAGATGGTCATTTCACGTGCCACTTGACCTCAGGCTCTACAGCGATCTGATACGTCACATGTATTTACGGTTTGAATTTCGTAATAATGTTGTAATTTTGTAAACTGCTTTTCATGTCAAAAGTTACCTGCTCTGTCTTGTTTGTCGGTGACAGTGTTTTTTTTTAATGTAAGAAAATGTATGTGTGGCCTGAAGGCATGAGAACAGTGTCATTGTAAGAGTCTCACGCTGAGTGCCAGATAGCTGGCAGCCCTGGTTTAGCTGTTTGGTTTCTCTGTTTTTATGGACCTCAGTTTGTAATTTGTCTGTTCTTGTATAGGCGTAGATTACGCGGGGGACGCGGGGGACGTGTCCCCCCCACTTTTTATAAAATGTAAATTCGTCCCCCGCACTTTTTCATAGGGCAAGTGTGTCCACGACAAGCTGAGGTTTTCGCGGGTGTGTATAACCTACATTGAGATTTAAAATCCAAAGAGTCAAGGATAGTCTATCTACGTGACTTTCACGTTTCCATGGTAATCAGTCACTCTTGCATCACGACACGCCCATGCTCGCACCCGCGCCCAATCCATTTTTTTCATAGAGGTCGTCGCAATGAGTTCAAAACGGCAAAAAACTGTTCAATCCTTTTTCACGAAAAAGTCAAGCACTGTAAGTAAGTTGTCACGAATTGTGTTGCACAATGATGAATAACTCTGCCTATTTCTCTTGTTGAATAATTAACAAGTTTTGTTGTAAATTGAAAATATTCATTAGCCTACCCGCATAAACGTGCACTTATTTTCAATATTTTTTTATTCGTAATGTCTATTATTTTCACAGATGTTATCAAAGCCCTTCAATTAGAATTAGAATGAACATGGTGATTGTTAATGCTGAGTTTGTATTTTCATGCATTAACCGCCTGCTTGAATCAGGCAGCGTTGTAACGTGTACATGATGACAAACTTTAAGTTCTCTTGAAAAAGCCTAACCAGAAAGTTTTAAAAGCTTGAAGTTTGAAGGTTTTCAATTGGAAAGTTTTAGTTTAGTAAGACAGACAGACAGACAGACAGACAGACAGACAGACAGATAGATAGATAGATAGATAGATAGATAGATAGGATAATAAATAGTATAATATTAATAATAAATAGGGAATCACAGATAATGCAAGGATGATTCTGATTTAATTTCATTTAATGTTAAGTGGCGATTGATAGCATAGTTGATAATACACTGACGGTAACAAAAGTTTCGCTGTTTCAATTTGAAATGAAAGATGGAGCATAGGCTACATTTAATAAAATTAAGGGAAAAATGCCCTTTATAAAGATAAAAAACGTATTCTGATAAGAGTGTTTTCCAACAGTGATGTAATGAAACATTGACAATTTAAGTTTGAAGGGAGCCTCTGTTTAGTCTATAGGAAATGAAATTTTGCCAAAAGAAGAACTTTTATTTTAAATAAATGTTATTTTTAAAGCAGCCTACTTCAGTGTGATATTTTACCATATTATCATGCTTAACAATGAGAATTTGAATAATTGTAATTGTGATGATCAAATATCATAGGTTTGGCTGGTTGGCGGGTGGATTATTTATTTTTAACAGCAGATTCGGGTGACTCAAAGTGCACCAGATTAATGAATTTATCTTTAAAATGTAAAAAAATTCTTCCAGGGGGGCATGTCCCCGGACCCCCCTAGAGGTACCGAGCTCCACCCACAGTAGGCTATATGATGGTCTACGAAAAATACAAATTTAATTATCTTATTATTAAAATACATGATCAGGATTTTACCACCTCCGCCTAGTTTTGAGCCAGGAAAAACCCTGCATGTGCAATATATAGTACTGAACATCTTTCTTTCTTTCTTTCTGTTTTATTGCTTTAAAAATAAATAGCATATTAAGCCAATTAAGCAAAAACCTGTCAACAAAAGTTGGAAAAAAACTGGTATTACACTTGACATTCTGTCCCCCTCACTTTTGAAATGATGGCTACGCCCCTGTGTTCTTGTCTACATTAAGTTAGTTATTCTCCTGCACTTTTGTTTGGATCTGAATTGTTAAAGGACAAGTTCGGTATTTTACAATTAAAGCCCTGTTTACAGATCGTTTCTGATGAAATAGAACGGTTAAGATTAAATTTTGGACACATGCTGCTGTCCCGAGAATTTTAGGTTTATTTTGCTTTCCCCAACACCTCCAGAATGGTTGTATAGGTGCACTGGAACAGTCCTTCCTAAAACGCATTAAACTTTCGTTTACAAAGACGTGAAACTCACCGAGTGGGTCAGGGGTGTTCAATGATATGCTCACACAAAAATCGCTGCAAAAGATGCTCTCCAACAGGTTTTATCGTAGTTTTTGACCAACTCCATTGACTAGCATTGGATGTGCTGTGAGGTATTACTCCGCCGCCGGAAACTAAAATGGGGTTGTTTTCTTCTTCTTCTTCATGTTTTTTTTTTTACGGCGGATCGCAAACAATGAAATGCCAGTGGTTTGCTTGCAAAGGTGCATTATCGCCACCAACTGGGCTGGAGTGTCTATTATTCAAGCTCTCAACGGAAGAATTTACAGGTGTGGGACGTTTGGAAAAATAGGTCCACAGTTTTACAACGAATGGTAAAACACCTGTTGGAAAGCATCTTTTGCAGCGATTTTTGTGTGAGCATATCATTGAACACCCCTGACCACTCGGTGAGTTTCACGTCTTTGTAAACGAAAGTTTAATGCCTTTTAGGAAGGACTGTTCCAGTGCACCTATACAACCAGTCTACTGGTGGAGGGGAAAGCGAAATAAACCTAAAATTCTCGGGACAGCAGCATTTGTCCAAATTTTAATCTTAACCGTTCTATTTCATCAGAAACTATCTGTAATCAGGGCTTTAAGTGTAAAATACCGAACTTGTCCTTTAATGAACGTGACCACTGGGCATAGATCTTGCCTCAACTCTGTTGCAACAAGCACAATGACAATAAATAAAAAGTTTATATCACTATGTTTTTATATAATGTATAAATTATCATACACATTACTGAATATACAGTTACATTACATATTTTTCAATATGTTCACATTTAGGAGGGTTGTAGCTTGATAGAAAGCTCATATTTTTATAATTCAATCTCTTACAAGTAGAAGTCGACAGATTAATTGGTTTTGCCGATATATCGGTACCGATAGTTGATTGGTGGAACTTTAGTTTATCGGCAAAATCTACACTGTTAGTTTTTCCAGGTTGCGTCAGTTACTGGAGCGGCTGAGAAGAGTCTTCTGTCATTACACAGAGCGAAAGCGGCTTGAGAGAGCCAACTTACTGAAATCCTATTTAAATTTAACATTCTTCTTCTTCTTCTTCTGTTTCTTCTGACCTTATATATTATTGTAACGTACGTCCACTGGAGGTAAGTATTACTGAACCCAAGAGCAGTTTCCTTATTACCATAAAAGGTAAACTACATACAAAATAAACATGAACTTGACTTGACAAACCATTAAACAAGAAACTCCCCAACAGCAAGTTACATTGACAAAGCTAGACAATGGAAATATACAACAATACTAATGACTAACAATTAACACCTTTGAAGAATTAAGACAATCAACCTCGGGAGGAGCTGTAGTGGTCAGGGGCGACTCTGGTTAAGTGTGTGTAACCCAAACACACATGATGGTGGTTGCAATCACATGCAGCGCCGTGGACAAACGTCCATGACCACCGGTTTTAGGCTACATGTGGCCAGCTATTTTCATAAACGGACATTTCACCCTTTCCGTTTTCTGTCGCATACTGCGACGTTGGCTGCCTGAAACACAGTTTTTCTCAGTTTACATGCGAATGTGCAAACAAAGTTTTCCAAAATCTCCACTCTGGCTGGAGTTTTTAGAAAGAATCGTTTTCAGAGGCGAATTCTCCATTTGCATGTAAACGAAGGGTACAAACGAAGGGAAATGTCTCCGTTTTTCAAAATAACCATGTACGCAAGCATGCACTGGCCATCGGGACTACTGGGAGATTCACGATTTTTTGTCCCAGTCCAGCCCTGCATGTACGTGTAAACGGGGCCTTAGAAGCGCTGGCGTGTGGTCCACATTCAACATGGGATCTGCCTCCGTGGCCAGGGAGTGTCATACACCCCAAAACATTTATTTGGGAGACTCTGCCATGCTATGAACATGAAATGGAGAGGCTCTGGCATAGCGGCCTTGATATACATTGCTCTGGCGTGGTATGCGCTGAGGAATTGCTGGGTTCCTCCTCTGCAAATTCCCACCATGAATGATCAACCGCTTAGCAGCAAAGCAAAGTCTATGTAGTGAGCCATAGATCTTAACCCATAAGAAACATGTCCTTAAGTGCAACATAATTGAATTCCACCTGGCTGGAAAGTTCACAAAGTCCATCACATAATCCTCCAGGGAATGATTCTCTTGGCGTAAACATAGTCGGGCAACTGTTGGATTCATTAATAACGTTCTAGCTTTCTGTAACATGCGTCCACCTGAGGCGAGTATTACTGAACCCAAGTGCAGTTCCTTTATTACAATAAACATGAACTTTCAAAACACTGCTTCATGAAGCTTCGAAGCCTTTACAAATCTTTTGTTCTGAATCAATAGTTCGGAGCGTGTATCAAACTGCCAGAGTCATGTTGAGAGTCATACATGTTGCTTTATATATATGTTTATATACTGCGTGCTTTATATACATGAATAACGGTAGTTAATAGTCGTATTGGCCTGTTTAGCTGAGCCATTCATAAACAAACCCTGACAATTGATAAAAGAACATATATTCACTTGATAATCGTATTAGATGATTAGATAATTGCATTTGAAAGATTTTACTTTCAGTATAATATTTGCAATAGATTTGTAAAAGGTGTTTCTTTGCATTTACACTGTTCTGACCACTAGGGGGTCACGATGGAGGCAATGTCAGAGTTTCGTAGCCTCGACACAATACAGCACATTTGCTTCAACTTTTTCAGTGTTTCACGAAGCCTCGATCTGCCCACCACTACTTGACATAAACTTGATCAAAAACCATGAAACAAGAAACTCCCCAACAGCAGGTTACATTGACAAATCTAGACAAGAGACAATGGAAACATGAGAGCTATTTATACAAGACAACAATGACTAACAAGAAACATCTGTGAACAATCAAAACGATCAACCAATCAGAACATGACACATAAGACAAGGCAAGCACAAGACATGATCACATGATACAAAGTAAACTAATTTTGTAGGCTACTCTTCCTCCTCTCCCTCTTATATTGTTTCTATCCATTGTTGGTATCAATATTCAGTGCAATATTGTGAGTCAATTGTGGTACTTGTATTATGCACAGTTGGTTTGGTCTAGACATGTGCCGGTATTCGGTAATGCGATAAACCGCGGTAATGAATATGCACGATATTGTTATCGCGGGCACTTCAAAATACCGTGAAAAATAATAGATCAGAATTTAGATTTATAGAACGCGCATTAGCTTGTTTTCCATTAAACTGCGTATATGCTGCGCGAAACACGTGCGCACTCTGATGTAAACAATCCCCACATGTAGAAGCAGTTGTGTGCGTGAGGCGCAGTGCACTCTAGTCTAATGTAATGAATCCACACATGGAGAAGAAGCATGGCGGAAGGAGGAATGCTGCCGACAATTTAACATTATCCCCCTTCTAAAAGCAGGGCTGTCAACTCTACGCATTCAGCGTGAGACTCACGCAATTTACACTTTTCACACGCTCTCGCGCCACAAATCCATTTTCTCACGCAGAGAAAAATCACGGAGCAGAGGACACTGACACCGACAGACAGAGCAGGTTACTTTTGATATGAAAAAGATTATCAGCTCTCAGGTTCTGACCATTTTATTACGAAATTCAGACAATAAATACCGTTTTGGAGCTTGTAAATGGGACGTGACAGATCGCTGTATAGCGCCTCAGTTCAATTAAACCGATTATCTGTTACTTTTTATTTAAAGGTACAGTACAACTTACCGAAAGGTATTTATGCCTCATACATAATATCGATCAATCAGTGTTTTTCAACCACGGGAAGAGGTCAATAAAACTGCAGGTGAACAATTATGTCACAGAACGTTACATTTACCTCAGGAAAGCCATTTAATGACCAACACGTTAGTTGACTAGAAAAAAATAGCTATAGAGAGGAATATTTTGCTAAATGCACTAGATTACATTTGTATTATATTTTTACTTGTGTCATAATTGTTATTATGATGAAAACCACATTATATTTAATTTAATTTGTTATTTTTATCCTTTAATAATACCAGCTGACAGGGCTCTCTGTATGTTTACAGCATTATGTGAGATGTATTTTTTTCTTGAGAAAAATTAACATGTAGGCTATCCTACAGTAGCATACCTAATATTCATCCAAAGAATCAATATTGAATCAAGATTGAAATCAAATCCCAAGAATTGAATTGAAATCGTGAAAATTGTGTAAAATTCTGTTTAGTTACCAAATGTTTTGACAATCACAATTACACCTATTGTGATGCAAGTTGGGGTTTTTTGTACATGTGTGGCGTGATGATGCGGTTACGCCTATAACGACAATCAGACACATAACTATTTGTAACATTTAACAAATAAGCATTAAAGCTCACTCTTAGGAATGAAATATAATAATAAATGGTATACTATTAAATAATATAATATAATATAGGCAAGAGAGCAGAAAAGGCCTCAGTCGCCAGGGCGAAATAAGATTGTTTTATTGCTCTGAAAAATGTGGTCGTGTGATAATATAGAGGCCATAGGAAAGACAGAAACAGACCTTAAAACAGACTTTCCTGCATTCAGTTATAAACAAACTGATCTATAAATGAACATGCATCCCAGAACATTGTGTGGATGATTTACTGTCTTGTGTAGTGTCTTTTAATACTGTTATTTTTTTGATACTGTGTATTTTACGATAGAACCAATGGCCAATGTAACCTCACCTACACCATGTTCGGTCTCTATAAATTGGTAGTTTGAAGATCGAAATGATTGTGTATATGATATGTCGATAGCTGCACAACATATTAGTAGTACAGTAATCTTTCATAGTTTCTTCATCAGCAACCAATCCAGCTGCACATGCAAATGAGCACACTCAAAACAAAGATCCATAAATCGCCAACAGAGGAATTTTCCCGCTTGGAAATTCCACCCTTCTCATTGGTTAAGCAAACCTGGAGAGGTGGGACTTTTCTCAAGCTTTATTAGAGACAAATTCACAGTGACCCTCTCTCCTCTTCTTCTGGTTTCTTCTGCTGCTTCTTCGGTTTGATGTCTGTGGGGAGCCCCACCGGGGCCAATGGGTGCCAGCAGGCCTTGACCACAGCCTGCTATGCCCTCACTCTCCCAGCAGAGTCAGACTGTAATTTGAATAAATCGGTTGAAACTCATGGAACCATCAAAATCCTTCTTCAGGAACTTCACGAAATGCTTTCACTACAAAGGCCATACAAGTATACATTTAATGAGGTGCTCTGAAAATAATAAGCTGATGGTTCTTTTCATGGTTAAATTAATCTTTTCCATAGCTTCATTCCCTGTTTACGATTTCATCCTGTCACTTTCCATTTTACCCATGTACGTATGTGTATTTGTTTAGATTAGGTGTGTTTGTGATTTAGTTAATAAACTTGTGCACAATACATATATTTTATTAAATAATATTAAATTTAATCATAGATTTTTATATTCATATATCGAATTGAAATTTTATTCAAAATCGAGAATCGTACAGCAGAGAAATGAACAGCAGCTACTGTTAGTCCCAATCGAGCGGGAGTTATATAGTTTAAATTACACATATACATTTAATCTAGCCCACTGCCGTTCAGGGTTCAAATTTTCCCTTCTAACGGCGTGAGCTCACGTGTGTCTTTTGCATCATTAAATTGAGTGAGCATCAAGTCGACAGACATATCTATGAAAGAAAGTGACTATCATCTGGATTTGGGTTACGTTTCCTAAAAGCATTGTAAGCCTATGTTGATTGGTGGTAATCGTTCTACGATTAATTTAAGCTTACGATGCTTTGGAAAACGCAGCCCTGATCAGTGGCAAAAAAAATGATTTTTGAAATTTGTGAATTGATTTAAAAATCGACGTTTGATAGAATCGCGATTCATATGTGAACGATTTTTCCCCCACCCCTACGCTGCACATAAGAACTGTTTGCTATGAAGAAGCTGTGTGGTTGTTCTTTGTTTGGCGAGGAGGGATGTATTTGCTATGTTGCATGATGCACACCCAGGCATTGTACACATGAAGGGACTCACAGGTTATGTGAGTTATGTGTGGTGGCCGGGCACGGACAGAGATATTGAGGAAACTGTCAAGGCATGTGAAACCTGTCAGAAGTCACGTCATGCACCTCCTAAGGTGAAAGTGCACCCTTGGGAGTGAACAACAAAAAGATGGTCCCGGCTGCATATTGAATTTGCAGGCCCTTTTCAGGGCAAAATATTCCTCATAGTGGTTGATACTCATAGCAAGTGGCTGAAGGTGTGTCTGATGAGTTCAATGCCATCATCAGCCATCATTAACACACATGGGGCCCTATTTTAACGATCTGAAACGCAAGTATCAACGCGAAACGCAATTAACTTTGTGGGCGGATCTCAGGCGCTGTTGCTATCATACCGACGGGATAAATGACTCTTGCGCCCGACGCAAATCTAAAATGGGTTGGTCTGAAGTAGCTTCATTATTCATAGGTGTGGTTTGGGCGTAACGTGAAATAAACCAATCAGAGCGACATCTCACATTCCCTTTAAGAGCAGGCACGCTTGTTCTATAGCGGATTGCTATTATAACGGCGGATTTGCCAGGCGCACGCCAGGAGCGGTTCACAGCCGAGGAGACCGACGTTCTCGTCAGGGCCGTAAAACACAGAGAAATGACATTGGGAATGGGAGAAACACACCCAAATTAACTTCGGTTAAACAGGCGTATAATAATTTTGGTAAATGTGTAAGCTAGATTTATGCCTATTTTTTCACATCTTCATGGACACAACAATGATTTCCCTTGTGTGGAATATTTTTCTTTGTAATTATGTATGGTTTGCAAAATTGGCAACTGCTGCGTCTGTGTAGATGAGAGAAGCAAAGTGTATGTGGTTGTGCACACGCTACATTATGGCCAAGCATGCACCCTTAAAATAGTATTTGAATAACATGCACAACGCGCCACTGACTTTAGACTAGGTTTCTCCTGGTCAGTGGCGGAATTGTTTTCTGAAACTGCAAAATAGCACCAGGGAACGTTTGCGCCGGAACACGCCTCCTCTTTTCGCTGAACCGCCCCCGGGAGCGCAAGTTCATTTCCTAATTTAACAACGTGCGTCTGTGGAGGGAAAAGTCCGCTGTGCATCGGGTGCAAAATAGTAATGATACATGCGTCGGAGTACAAAGTCAATTGCGCTGGGTGCAAGTTGGGCCCTGAGACTACTTTTAGCAACACATGGTTTGCCTGAAATCATAGTCTCAGACAATAAAAATAAAACTCTTAATGATAAGCATGCTGGCTCTGGCCTCAGGACTTGTCCACATCACAAGAAATGTTTCCAGATGAAGGGAAAAACCCTCTAGACTGACACATCCAGCCTTCACAACACTGTCCACACCTTACTGTTTCTCTTCCTCATACTCTTCCTACTCTCCCCGTCACCTCTGGCTCATATTTCATACGGTTGGTTTGATCATGTAAGACTTGATTTCCTTGCTAAGACAAAAGCTGAGATAAAATGCACCCTGCAATATAGCAATAAAACCAACCCAGTCTCATTTGAAAAACGTACCTGTGGCAACATTTTTGCAAAACACAAAATATGTTGCGTCATGCACGTTTCGCCAGTGGCGCTAAAAGCATGCTTGTTTGTTTTCTGGAACAGATGAACGTGAATATGACAACGTTTTAGAACATTTTACACGGACCTGTGGTCTGACTGTGCGGTTTCTTCTGAATATTTTCATTAAAATCTGGAAACTAAATCCTGCCTAAGGTGTCCTAAACGACATGCCAGTGCGAACACACACACACACTTGGACTAGTGCACATATAGTTCTAACAAAACCTTTCCACAGTTAATGAAACCACTAATATCAGAAATAAAAATTTACACTGAAAACATAGATTATTATTCATAATTAAACATCAATCAGATATAAAGCACAAAGCAACTCTTGTGCAGAAAACTAAGTTTCACAGTCTCCTAACCTTTAAAATGACCACGTCAGCTGCAGAAAAAAAAACTGTTTATTCTAAAATCAATTCTAAAATGAACCAGAGAGGTCGGTTGACACCACTTCAGTTAATGAAAGATGATGTAAAAGTAATATAGCAAACGTTAAACTGGCTTGATAAGGAATCTTATGTTAAAACACTGAGCATTCAACAAGGTCCATCAATAGCTTGTTTGCAGACACGTGATTCTGATTCAGATGGAGGGGTGGGGGTGAAAAGCAGAATGGAGGAGAAGGAAAGTCAGTAATGTACTGATTTAGAAAGGTATAAACAGAATATCACAACATATGTTGGATCCTTATGTAATGCAGAGGAGCGATTTTTCTACTGAATTTAAATACTTGCCTGCCATCGAGGCGGTAGATATAGAGTGTGAAGCTGAGGTCCGGTCTGTTTATAATGCGCTGCCTTTGTGCTAGTGAGTTTAGGGCAGTATTTAAATTTTCTGGCGTGTTTTTGAAAAAATTCACCATTGTAGGTCATTCATGCTGAATTGAGAATTGCCATAGGAACTCACATCATCATTCAGGGAGAAAACTGGACAGTGTAATACACTCTTTCGTCTTCTCTACAAGCAAAAACACCAAGGCAGCAGTTTGAAGCTGAAGGGAAGACGCCGGAAAGGAGATCTAGTAATAATGTCGCTGGTTAAACTCACTGCCTGTCACTCAATAAAATAATCACATTGCTGAGAAGTCAAAAGGTAAACAAGTATCCGTATTAATTTCAGTTTCAGCAGACAAAAAAACGTCATTAAAGGGTAATTAAACCCTAAACCAACTTTTTTTAGTTAATGATCTGTAAGAATGGGTCTTTATTAATTCTTTTCATTGATTCGATTGACTTTTTTTACATTTGGATCTAAAGTGTTTTAATTCTACAATATATGGTATAAAAACATCTGAGTGCTGCCCTCTTCAGGTTGAACGGTGGCTACTGCAGTTGAATTTTCCTATTGGATGTTTGCGGTACTGCGTGACGCAAGCAGGTTCCAGCTCATCACGCCCACAATTTATGGTTAGGCTAAAGTTAATCCTCTGGGGTCGACAAACTCGTTGGCGCATTTTGCTGGATTTTTTCACATAGCGGCAAAATATGAATATGCCTACAGAGAGCACGCGCTATTGACATCAACTCGATAAAACTCATCAGATTCATGCACTTTACGTCGTCTTGCGACCCTGTGAGGAAGTATTTATTTTCACTCAGACACTGGCCCCATTCTCCCTTGCTTCGCTAGCATCGTCAGATGCCGATCGCGATGCAGGAGTTAAGACCGCAGTTCGGGCCAGCGGCTCGAATTGATATGGCTCTGGCCCTGTGTCCACAGACAATTCGCCCTCCTCCACTTCAGGTGAAGGTGGGGGAGAAAAGTCCTCGACTTCAAATGACAGCTCTGTTGCAAAGCTACTTGCGTCACTCCAGTCACTCTCCATTTTAGAGTCTGACAGCAGCTGGCCCAATGACGTGACGTGCAATTTTGATGTCCAAACCCCTTTATGAAGTCAAAATAAGGAAATGTTTAATAAAAAGCACATTTATTGAATCTATTGATCTCTGTTTATCAAATGATATGAACATATATTGAGAGCATTACAAAATGTAAGAATTATTAGACATTATAATCACATAACGTCATACCGGATAACTGTCCGGACCTTAGAGTGACATACAAAAAAGCCAAACAAACTGTAAAAAAAAAAAAAAAAAAAAAAAAAAAAAAAATTCGAATAAACCCTAACATCTCTGCCACAGGCATTATTGTATGAGTCTTGACAACAATATATTTAAATATTACAAAGAATATGACATCCAGTAGATTGTTATGCTTTGGAGCATTCTGTCCCAAAACTGTCTGTCATCTGGGATAACAAGCAAACTGGAGCAATTGTATTGTGAATTTTATTTTGACACAATGTGAGACAGCATGGTACCTAATCAGGAAGACCCTGAAGGACCCCCAAACATTGGTGAAAGGTAAGTATGTCTTTCATAAAATGTGTTTAACTTACCCTTTTTCCTTACTAGGAAAGTTGGAGGTAAAGGTTGGAGATTTCTATAGGTAGCCAAAAATACTGCCTGATTAAGATTTAAACTGAGTTTTGTCATACCGGATAACAATTTTGTCATAGGATAACAGTTATTTTCTGTTAGCCCGTAATGTCATCCATTATCTTGGATGCATGTGTTTGACAATATATTCTTATACAGTTTTCAGCTTTAATTTGTATAATTTCCATTCAAATTGTGATATTAACATTTCATTAACATTTTTTAGTTGAATATTAGCAAATTATATAATTCATAATAATATTAAATTACAATTACATTTAATTATTGTCCAACCTGTCAGAGAGAGAGAGGGCGTCAGGAAGGAGAAAGACCGTGCTGCACCGGGCAAAAAGTTCAGGTACAATCCAGGGTACCTGAAGCGCTTACCTGGTGATGAAATCACGTGGCCGGAGGAGCTCAGTCTCCGGTTCATCCAAATCACCAGTGAATAACAAGTGCGTCACATGCGCGAGTATAGGCTATTACACACACTCACGATGAACTAATGTAGGAGATCAACACTTTAACTTCTGTACGAAATTATATAGACTCACTACTATTAGTAAAACAAATGAACACTCAAATCGTAACTGCGTCACACACTCTGTGTCGTCGTGGTTATTTTTTCCTTCTATCTCCTCTTCTTCGCCCCCTCTCTTCTCACCCTCTCCTCCCGCCCCCTCTGGCCTATCACATCGCTCTCCAAACCAAACTGACATGTGAAATACCTAATCAGAGCCTAGACAAACATTATAGAGAGCCTAAGTCCCTCCCCAGATAGCAAGGTGACATTGATTAAATGTTGAGATTTCATCAGAATCATCATTTTGGTTGAGGTTGAAAATTCAATGCTAAATAATATTGGATCAATGTTGAAAAATCAATGCTAAAATAATATTGGAACAATGTTGAAAATTCAATGTTAAAATAATATTGAATCAATGTTGATAATTCAATGTTTTTCAGTGTTGAAAAGACAAACGTTGAATCAATGTTGATTTTTGGTCAGCTTAAATTTCTCCACTGGTTGCCTAGAGACAATCCTAACATTGGTTGTCAACCAATCAGATCAAAGCGCTGCATAACGGTCAACAGATTTCAAGCGCGGCATAACAGATTTCAAGCGCGAAACAGACAGACAGACAGACAGACGAAGCATTCTGGCAACGACAAAGTGATTTTTAGAGGAAAGTTAATCTTAAATCTCTAATCTATCTATATTTCTTATTTTAACTTGTTTTCTTTTCCTGGGTGAGTCGGAATTAACTGCTATATTAAATGTAGGCCTAGTAACATGAACACAAACCAACGGCCGGGATTTTCCCTAATAATATATTGAATTTCAATTTGTCTTTTACCAAACGCCGTGGGTATTGTTCATTTTCATTCTAGGGCGAACTAACCCTGAAGTTAAAAAAGGTGCAAAGAAGCGGGAGTTCTTTGGGCACGCAAATGGAAGACGACGTGTACGATGGGTAATATATTTTTTTGTATTCAAATAATAGCAAGCTATTTATTTTTTTATTAATTTATATCTGAGTTCTGATTTCTGTTCTGGTTATTTTGTTTTATGGTTACTCAGCTATGTTGCCCTTGTTTTTGTTTTATTTTATAATGCATGTTATATCTTTTTTTATTTTATAATATTTTTTATTTTATTTTATAATGCATGTTATATCTTGTTTTATTTTTTAATGCATGCTATATCGTTTAATGTTGTTCTTCTGTAAAGCATTTTGGTCTGTTCTAAATGTGCTTTTCTAAATAAAATTTAATTTGAAAAATTTATCAGAGTAATGTGTCATTCTTTCTTACCGTAGTACTGTGCTGTTTTTGTCTTTGTCACCACGAAATGCAATTTTTTTCTGAATGTGATATTTTCTGTTCAGTTTTGGGGGCATAAATAAATACATTTACTTGTAAACTGAAGGATGTAGTTTACTTTGAATGACATTTTGATTAAAAACATATTTAATTGCAACCGTACATGGTCTCTGTCTGAAATGAGTCATTTAAAAATTCAAGCACAGTACAAGCATGATAAACTAGCATAGAATATTGCTGTACGTAAAGCAAGATTGATTTTATATTGTTTCTATGTTGATTCAATGTTAAATAAGTGATTTAATTATGGTTGAAATAATATTGATTTTATGACCATATTGATTGATTTTTCATCGTTGAAATAACATTATTTCAGGGTGCAAACCTGATGAAAAATCAGTTAAATTTCAACATTGATTCAATGATCTTTTGGTTAATACATTAACATTGATTCAATGTAGATTCAATGTTGGTCTGCTATCTGGGTCCCCTTCCGGTCGACCACCATGGGACCTTATTTCGGAAAAATATTGTATGGTAGTCAAGACAAGAGAGACAACAAATATTTTGATCTCGTCTGAACTGTGCCCTTAATTACACATATGATGTTTGTCAATTTAAAAGATAATTATGAAAGTCAAGAAAGTTGCAGTTTGTCATAAAACAGAAGAGTAACATTTAGTTTTATGAGAAAATCGCTCAATGAACTACATCTCTCGTCTCGCACTATGTACGTCACCATCCGATGCTCGTATGTGTTCAGTCTGGTACAAAACACTCAGGCATGACGGCGTAACGTTACGATTATTATAACGTAAGACTATAGAAAAAATGACAGACAGAATGTAAAAAAAAAAAATTGCATCACAAGTATATTGTGATTGTCACTAACATTTTAGTAACTAAACTGAATTGCATTAGGTTTAGTGACGACATGTTGTTTACATGGTAGCCTACAATTTCTGGTAAGCTACGCTTTTTTATTATTTCAATTCAATTATTGTGATTTGATTTAATATTGACTCATTTGGATAAATATTAGGTAGGCTACACAAGATAGGCGTTCATTTTTCTCAAGAAAAAAACAACTCCCCTAATGCTGTAAACATACAGAGAGCCCTATCAGCTGGCAGTATTATTTAAATATAATGCGTTTTTTTTTTATTATAATAACAACTTTATTTAATGATATAAGTAAAAATATAATAAATATATAATATAGCAAAATACTCTCTATAGCTCTTTTTTTCTAGCCAACTAATGTGCTATATATTATGGTCATTAAATGGCTTTCCTGAGGTAAATGTTATGCGACATAATTGTTCTCCAGCTGTTTCATTGACCCCTTTGTTTGATTGATTGGTCGATATTATGTATGAGGAATATATATTTCAGTAATTTGTACTGTATCTTTCAACATTGTTCATTCGTGTTTATTTAATTAGCTAGTAGAGATGATCGGTTCACGTACCGCCTAGGGATCTGTCACGACACATTTACAAGCGCCAAAACGGTATAATTTATTGTTTGAATTTAGTAATAAAATTGACAGAATCTGAGAGCTGATATTTTTTTTATATCATAATAACCTGCTCTGTCTAGTCTGTCGGTCTCCGTGTCCTCTTTGCTTCGCGATTTTTCTGTGCGTAAGAAAATGGATGTGTGGCGTGAGAGCATAGACTGTAAAAAGCGTGAGAGCGTGTGGAAAGTGTCAATTGCGTGAGTCTCACGGTGAATGCGTGTGAGTTGGCAGCTCTGAACGCTAGTTTCACACTCTGTTTGCAGTGCGTATGCGGTATGTATTTATATCCGTACCCATGTTAACGCGTTTTTCAGGTTCGAAAACGCGAGGTGCACAGCACTGCCCCATCACACAGAACGAGCAGTGCGCTGCGTGTTTTTATGTTGCTAGGCAACCACTGAAAAAAAGGCTCCTCTCCACTGATCTATATATAGAATGTCATTATATAGATCAGTGCTCCTCTCACTGCAAAAAACGCGTCAGGTGTGATCGGGGCCTAACAATATGAAATATTGTTTTCAGAGAAGTACATATATACCATATAAATCAAATATATAAACAAAACAATATAAAGATCAATTTTGAAGAAAAGTAAAATAATATAGATCATTTCAACAGGGCTACACTTAGATTACATATTATTACTTAGAGTTGTGTTTGTGACATAAAACACATTTGTAAATATAAATATTTGTAAATCTCATTTTATTTATTTGTGAATTTTATACATTTTTGTGAATCTCTTTACATTTATTTGTGGATCTTAATCTATTTATTTGGGAATTGTATACATTTTGTGAATCTCTTTACATTTGTTTGTATATCTCAATCTATTTATGTGGAATAATGTAACAGTTCTTACCCCATAAGGTCAGGTCGTTTGACTCATGAATATTATATTTATAACGTGGAACAGCAGAGATATGCAAATTCCCCTGTCAACTCAAAGAGCCAGAATTTATTTATATTTTATATTTAAGAGCACAAAAAAATAAAACGTTAATCTCTTCTTACTTTCTGGTCTGGGAAACAAGACCGCGCTCTACACGCTCTCCCTTCTGAATGATAATCATGGCACGTCTACCGTGCACATTCTCTTAAAGAAGCAGTCACACTTTTTATAATATTATTGAAGCTGCATTCAAACATGATGTTGGTGGCAGTGGAAATGTGAGCTAGACCTGTTGTTATAATTGAAGGAATTGACTTGTTCTATATTCTGAGGTAAGATGGTCTGAATAATTTTCTGCCATGACAACTAAATTAACAAAATGTTTGTATTTATTTCCCTTAAAAACACGTTGGCTGATGCATCATCAATCCTGCACATGCTAAACTTAAATCTTTATATAGAGCAGTATTTTCCTTCACCTTCCCTATATCTTATATTAGCTGCATGTGATTTGGTAATAGATTGGTGTACTGTACATATGATGATACAACACAAAGCAATAAGAATATTTATTAGCATGGCCACACTGAAGACCATAAAAAAAATACAATCTGAACATAACATAACATAAACAATTAATATTAAGTTGTCCGACGCTCCTGGAATGAGTCGACATTCAGGTCTCAGTTTCTGCTAATTTCTCCACTTAACAAGCGACAGCATCCAGGTCAGAAAACCTGCACAGAAACAATACACATCACATGCCTTTGTTTAGGAGCCCAATTAAAACAAATCCCATTAAAATATGATTGTTCAGGGAAGTAAGAATTTGCATCCATTATTCAATAGTCTATTTATTTATCTTTGCATCCATACAGTAAGTGCACATTATTCCAATAAATAAATAAAAGTAAAATCCTAATCTTTTATGAAAACTGAAACTTCTGCTCCTTTATTTAAACCATGTGGACAATTGAATAATGTAAAAAAAAAGAAGAAAAAAAACTTTAGGCATTGTTATCAAACTAAACCATCGAGCAAAGGTATAAAGTCCACTTCACCATCCAGTCAGTTGTTAATATGGATAAAATCCTTCGCCTTGAATTTCCCCTTGAATATCCGGTTTCAATCAGACATACGGCTATTAACAGATGCAAAATAGGTTGTGTAAAAATGTAATATTGACTCCTGAGAATAACCTATACAAATGAAATCCTTAACAAACTGAACATGCTCATAAAATTTGAGTGAATGTATTGCCTTGACCAGTCCATTTCCATTAGTTAGATGTACATTTCTGAATCCAAAGGCTAATTGAGTGAAATCATTCATTTGAAATCACAGTGCTGGTATTATAGCATTTCTTCAATTAAAAATATAGATAATAAAATATGTCTGTATATAGGTGACAGAATAAATTAACCTGCTTGTTTATTCCGCTTTGTCTGTCATTGTTTGTTGAATTATGGAACTAAATTGATACTTTTTTATACCACATATACTTTTTTGTACAATAAGTGGTAAGACCAGGGGCCTCATTTATAACCGTTGCGTACGCACAAAACAGGCCCTGAAAGAGGCGTACGCCGCTTCCGACGCATAAGTTGTGATTTATAAAAACAAACTTGACGGGAAAATTTGCGCACCTGCACGCAAACTCTGACCCATGCGTACGAACGTTTTGGAGATGGAGCAGTTTGGCGACACCGATGGTGAGCTGGAGATTAGTGTCTTTTTAGACAGAAAATCTAAAGAAAATTAAACATCTATAGAAAGATAATACAAATATAATTTCACTCACCAAGCCTGTCACTTGAAGCAAATATCCATCCCTTCTTAAATGTCCGCGCCAGCGAGCGCGTTGAGCCGTTTAGTGAAAGTGACGCAGTTTAAATAAATAAAATAATGATTTAAACTATGTTTTACTTCTGATATAAACATTTAGATTAAATATGCCATTAAATTAATGGAGTTAGACACTTAAACATGAAATCATTACTGGGAAGTTACAACATTTTTTATATTCAATCAATAGAAATATTTGTTGTGGATGCGATGCTTTTGAACACTTTCCTGTGGCGTGCTGTGTTTCAATGTTTTAACCACAGAGATAATTGCTTATCATGATAATACCAGATTGTCTGAGAAAATAGTTGCGTGCAAATAATGCCCAAGGTCTATCCGTTTCCATTAAAAACAGAAATCAATTAAAAATACAATTCGGCCAGTGGAAAAGATTGAGAAAAAACTTTCTCTGAAATGTATTTTACACTATTTGATTTATGTATTCAAAAACAAGGCAAGGATAGGCAACTACTTGATTTTTATTAATGTAATGTGTCTTGTACTGTTAAACGTTATCACGTGGATGAATAATTATATGCAAATGATATGCAGATGAGGATCTGCAAGGTAAAACTAGGCGTTGTAAGCTCCATATATGGTTATTTCGGGGGTGGAGACGCATGTGCGCACAATCTTCCGCTGACTGGGATTTATAAAGTGAATTCTGCGCAGGTTCTGGCGTACGAACGGTTTTATAAGTCTGAATATTTTTTTGCGTACGCCATTTTTGGCTTTCAGGCGCACGTACACTTTTAGTAAGGATCCTAAGCACAGTTTTATAAATGAGGCCCCAGATCTATACAACTTGACAAATTTAATATGATAAATGTTATCATTCTACCTGCACAGAGAAGCTGATAGACTGAAGATGAAGCTGTAACTGTTGCTCCACTTGTAGTTGAACCTGTGATCATGGTCGCTGTTGTATCTGGTGCTGTGGTTTCGGTTGCGGTTGGACTGTCTGTGGATGTGGTAGTACCAGATGTTGCAGTGGTTGTAGTTCCAGTGGTTGTAGTTCCAGTGGTTGTAGTTCCAGTAGTTGTAGTTCCAGTAGTTGTAGTTCCAGTAGTTGTAGTTCCAGTAGTTGTAGTTCCAGTAGTTGTAGTTCCAGTAGTTGTAGTTCCAGTGGTTGTGGTTCCAGTGGTTGTGGTACTAATGGTTGTAGTTCCAGTGGTTGTGGTTCCAGTGGTTGTGGTTCCAGTGGTTGTAGTTCCAGTGGTTGTAGTTCCAGTAGTTGTAGTTCCAGTAGTTGTAGTTCCAGTAGTTGTAGTTCCAGTAGTTGTAGTTCCAGTGGTTGTGGTTCCAGTGGTTGTAGTTCCAGTGGTTGTGGTACTAATGGTTGTAGTTCCAGTGGTTGTAGATCCAGTAGTTGTGGTACTAATGGTTGTAGTTCCAGTGGTTGTAGTTTCAGTAGTTGTAGTTCCAGTAGTTGTGGTACTAATGGATGTAGTTCCAGTGGTTGTAGTTTCAGTAGTTGGGGTTCCAGTGTTTGTGGATGGGAGGACAGTTACAGTTGATGTCAACAGTGCTGTTGTGGTGCAGTGACAGCCGTTGAAGAGCAGAAGAGCAGTTACAGCAAAAAGACCCAAATTCTTCATCTTCCTTTGGGAAATAAACGTTTGTTGAACCACACAATATTTTTAGCTGATATACAATACTGTGCAAAAGTCTTAGGCATGTCCAATCCAGTGAGATCTGTGTATGCACAAGGAGTCTGACAGCAGCCGGTATGATCTGATCTCTCCATCATCGAGTCCGTCTGTGATTACATGAAGAAACAGAAAAAACTGAGACAGACTAAATCCAGAAGAACTGCGGGAACGTCTCCGAGACGCTTGAAGAAACCTTCCTGCAAAGCTACCTGAAAAACTATGCACAAGTGTACCTGGACAAAAGCCGTTTTAAAAGCAAAGGGTCGTTACACCATATATTGATTTGAATTAATTAATAGAAGTTAAATAATAAATAAATTCAATTTGTGATTTTATTTTTGAAAGCATTCTCACTTTACAGCTTTTTAACACAAGTGCCAGCACTCTTCACAGTACTGTAGCTTTGCAGGAAGGTTTCTTCAAGCGTCTCGGAGACGTTCCCGCAGTTCTTCTGGATTTAGTTTGTCTCAGTTTTTCTGTTTCTTCATGTAATCACAGACGGATCGATGATGGTGAGATCAGATCATCCCGGCTGTTGTCAGACAGTTAAGGGGGGATATTAAGGGGGGGATATTAACATGCCTAAGACTTTTGCACAGTACTGTAGATGATTTGATTCTACTGCTGATTTTATTGAATCATACTGCAATGTAGCTGGATTTTAAGCACAGTAAGGAGAGTCATACAAAAATACAAGAATTACTAACATACTCATACAATTTATATGTTGTTTTATTTTGCACACAGCTGTTATGATATTTAAGTTAGTTCAAATATATTTTTCATAATATATACTGTACAAATATACAATACAAAAATTAAAATGGGTAATAAACTAACATAACCACATATTATGCATCATAATATGTTGGGCTGTGGTTTATTTCTTTTAGCTTAAAATATTATATATTTTATTTTTGAACATTAATTACCGCAGTGTTTATGATGTCTTCTTTCTTCTGATTAAACAGTTCCAGAAAATAATATCCTTGTTAGTCGTCCACAGGAAAATCGCTTCTGCCCAAAATATTTCATTTTTTGTTATGAGTATAAATGAATCAAAATGTATTTATCCAGCTAATCAATTATTAATCTAGATAAATGCATAATCCATTAATAAAACTCTAACCATTAAGTTTAATAAACAAAAAAGGACAAAAAAATTTAAATTATGTAATTGAATTACCAGTGGCAGAGTCTTTTTAAATAGTCTTTTAGTCACATTAAAGTGCTTACAGTATTAGTAAAGCTCATGAGGGTTCACATACCTGCATCCGTCTGTGTCGTTGGTCGGTCGGTCTGTGGTTTATATAAGTGTTTGTGTGAACAGTCAGATCTTTGATCGCTGTGGAAACCTCTTTCTGACCCACTGGATAATTGTGCATTTGGCAATGAAGGACAGGATTGTGTTTCAGTGCTTCCTCTAATATCTTATTGTTCTTATGTTAGTTAGAAGTGATTTCAGCCCTCTAGCAACAGTATATCAACACTGACCTCATCAACACTTAAATGTATTTAAAAAAAAAAAAATTCAGTTTGCGGTTTTTGTAATAGTGTTTACTGAAACACATCATTTGTTGCAAAATAAGCCATAAACAAAGATGATCAGGTGATATATTTGTCATCATCATAATGAAAAATTATTAATGTCATCATTGAGCAAAAGTGGTTACTTCTTATAGTAGATTTTTACCAACAATGCTTTCTTGCCAGAGATCAGACATTATGAATTTTGCTTTATAAATACATTATAAGAAAAAGAAAATAAACACCTTATGAATCTCAACAATGGTGGCATGCTTCATGCAGCAATGCATGCTGGGAGCCACCATAGTATAAAACTTATGACTCCCAGCATGCATTGCAGCATCAAGTAAATCCCCAGTTGAAATTCATATGCTGATTCTTGATGCTGATAAAAAAAAAAAAAAAAATGTTTCCCCAGAATGTATTTAGAATCTCTGACCTGTGGCAAGAAAACATTGGTAAAAACAACGAATAACCACTTTTGGTCAGTGATAACGTTTTTCTTTATGATGATGAAAACTATATCACTGCATGTTTTTTGTTTATGGATTCGTGAAACACTGAAACAGTTGAAGCAAATGTGCCGTATTGTGTCGAGGCTTCGAAACAATCCGACACCAGTCTCCATGGTGACCCCTAGTGGTCAGAACAGTGTAAATGCAACAAAAACCCGGGCCAAACATGCATTAAAACACCTTTTACAAATCTATTGCAATTTTTTTATTGAAAGTAAAATCCTTCAAATGTAATTATCTAATCATTTAATAAGATTATCAAGTGTATATATGTACTTTTATAAATTGTCAGGGTTTGTTTTGTTTGTTCTATGAATGGCTCAGCCAAACAGGCCAATATGATTATTAACTACCATTATTCATTTTAATTATACTAATGTCTAATTTGCTACATCACTACATAATGCATCTCGTCACCTTGTACTACAGTTATACCAGATCAAATGCATCTTTGCTTGAAATGTTCTGAACAGCAACTGCTCTATTAATTTTCCATTAGTTTATCTGTTTTATCTCGGGATGCCCATCCCACTAACTAGAGAGTGTGTCAGCTCCAGTGTGGATCCAGCCTATTATGAAGACTTCAGATGACTAACACCTGTGAAGAGACGTCGTCAACTCCTGTGAAGACTTCAGATGAAGCAAACTCTGAATCAACATGCACCAATATGCTACATTTTCTATATAATGTAATCATTATGTTCAAAACTTGTGATAATTACTTCAATGAGCTCATTGTTTCTGCCTAAAATTAAGTGAATGGGATTGGTATATGTATCTGAAATGCATTACTTGTCACCTCTGATAACAGATCACTCAAAATTGTAATGTAGACACGTGCATTTTCTGTAAAGCTGCTTTGAAACGATATGTATTATGAAAATTGCTATACAAATAAATGTGACCTGAAACGTGAAACCAGAAATCAAGTGTAGTGTGGATATGACTTCACTGACAGGCGACACAATGACACGGGCCGTTATAATGGTTAAAATGGCTGATTTCTCAATATTTAAACATTGTTGGAAACATTTGGGGAAAAAAGTACACAAGTCAACAAAATATACAACATTGTTCTAGTGTCTTAATCCCAAAATCTTACATATTGTGCCTTTAATAACACTTTGGCTGATGCATCATCATCCTGCACATGTTAAACTTATATCTAAATATATACGTTTGGGGAATTTCCCCCCATCTTTCCTATATTATAAGTGAGCTGCATGTGATTGTGTTGCTTTAATAGAACATTGTACATATGATGATAATACTTCACAAATTTAGCAATATTGAAGAATATTTATTAACATGGCAAAACTGAACACCAAAAAACAATCAAATCTGAAAATAAAAAAAATAAACAATTGTTATTAAGTTATCTGCTGCATCTGGATTGATTACATGCTCAGGTCTCCGTTTCTGCTAATTTCTCCACTGAACAAGCGACAGCATCCAGGTCAGAATACCTGCACAGAAACAATACACATCACACGCATTTGTTTAGGAGTCCAGTAAAATGAACATTATTATGTGATTGTTCAGGGAAATAAGTATTTGCATCCAATATTCGTTAGTCTATTTATTTGTTTTTGCATGTATACAGTAAGTGCACATTATTTCAATAAAAATAAAATAAAATCCTAATCTTTTATCAAACCTATCAAACTGAAACAACTGATCTTTTAAACCATGTGGACTATTGGATAATGTATAGCCAAATAACTTTGCTATCAAACTCCTAATAAACTATTGAGGGAAGGTATCACCATCCAAACAATTGTATTATCCAATTATCCAATCATAAATATTAACAGATGTAAATATGTTGTATGCACTGATCTATATAATGACTGGATAGCTCATGACGTCATAAACTGTGAAGCCACCGCGCCGCCATATTGGTATTCCCTAGTGAGCTCACGCGTTCTATTGAATCAATTTTATGATTTGACTGAGAAAACAATGCCTAACGACACTGTTTTTAAATCTAAAATCTCCCTGTACATTCTTACAACGCAAACATCCTAAGCATTTAAATGGGCATTTGTTTAAAGTCGGAAATTTTTCTTGCTTATTAAAAATTGCTTTGATACTGGAGAGAGGAGCTTGGAGAGTGTCTGTCTATCATTTCCGTGTAGCTTAAGATCAGTGGTATAGCTAGTTAAAACCCCAAAACGTTAACTAAAACAGTCATTTCTTTGCAAAAGGAATAAAAAGCTGTACGAGAACAAAAGTGCTGTCGGGGCTACCAATCTTTGTATAGCGGCCGTTGGAGCCCTCTGCTGGTAGGGAATCTTAAGATGACCGCTCAAACACTTCCGGTGGCTTCACTGCCTGCTGTCAGTTTAGAACGTCATGAGCTGTCCAGTCATTATATAGATCAGTGGTTGTGTGTCAAAATTTCATATTGACTTTCATATTGAAAAATTAAATCCTTAAACTGAACCTGCTCAAAAAGTTTAGTAAATTAGTTGACTCAATGTGATTGACCAGTCCATTTCCATGAGTTCAATGTACATTTCTGAATCTAAAGGCTAATTGAATTAAATCATTCCAGTTTGAAATCATAGTTTTGGTATTATAGCATATCTTTAATTAAAAAGTATAAAATATGTTTGTATAAGTCATACAATAAATTGGCCTGCTTATTCATTCCGGTTTTTCTCTCATCGGTTGTTCTCTATCAGTCAGTCACGTTCGACATTACGTCGAAAAGACTGATGTTGTTGGATCTCACTTGGGAGCCCAATCACCTTCGAGAGTGGTAACAAAACAGGCCAATGGACATTGGCGAGTGAGATTTGCATGGGAAGAATACCAATCAATGAACGAAGAATGCCAATCAACGGGTACGAGCGCCCTATTTGCTTGGCGAACCCTGGAAGGCGTTTCCTCCAAGCATCCTTCGGCTGTCAGAAGCAGCGGAGGCGTCCGCTGCCAGGCCCAGTACTAGAGATGCATGCCCAGTTGGTCAGCCCATTGTCCTGGGCTAGATGCCTCATATGTTGTGATTCCCTCTTTGTATTCCCATGCGTGTATTCTTCCACTTCTTTCACTGTCGGCAAACCCGTGTCCTTCCCTGTGCAGATTCCACTCTGCACCCATCTCTGCATTGGCAATGGTTCCATCCATGTCGAGGCAGGACCTATTGCAGAGATCTTTCATATGTAGCACTGCCCCACAGGTCAGTCCATCTATGTATTGTATCTTCCACATGTTACCTCCCTCCCTTTATGTGGTCTCCATAGCGTCACTTTCCATCTGGACTCACCACTGTTATCCAACCAGTTGTGGCTGGGTGAAACAGAAAGGAACAGCTGCTATCGACCTTCCCCTTGGAAAGTTCTGTCGTTCCGTCCCACCATCCCACTGTTCGGGATGCTGGGAAGGGTCAGCGGTTGCCTATAGGGACCCCATCACGTCAGTCTTTAAAGTTGAACGTGACTGAACGTATATACACTGTTGTAACCCTCGTTCCCTGAAGAAGGGAATGGAGACATTATGTCCCCCCTGCCACAATCCTGTTCCACCACTGAATGGCCGGGACCCCATCTTAGCTCATCAGCACAAACCTGAATGAGTTTCCGACAAACTTATATACACGTATGTCCTGGGGATTGGCTTACCAACCAAATCTCACTCGCTAATGTCCATTGGCTTGTTTTGTTACCACTGGAAGGTGATTGGGCTCAAGTGTGAGATCCCACAATGCCGTCTTTTCGATGTAACGTCTCCGTTACCTCCTTCAAGGAATGAGGGTTACAACAGACAATTCAACCAAATTGTCAAAACTTTTTTATACCACTTATTTTTTGTCTACAATAAGTGGCAATAACATATCATCAAAACTTGACTGATTTAATATGATAAATGTTATCATTCTACCTGCACAGAGAAGCTGATAGACTGAGGATGAAGCTGTAACTGTTGCTCCACTTGTAGTTGAACCCTTCGTTATCATAGTCACTTTTGTAGCTGGTGCTGTGGTTATATTTCCAGTAGTTGTGGTTCCATTGGTTGTAGTTCCAGTAGTTGGGATTGCAGTGGTTGTATTTCCAGTAGTTGTGTTTCCAACCCTGGTAGGAAAAAAAGTGTTTCAAATATATTCCTGTTACAATGTTTAAAGCTCAGGGAAGAAGGAGACGGGAACAGCAAACATTCAACATTAACTTTAATCCAAAAATAAACAAACAACAAAACAAAAGTGAAGTTGCAGTCCCTCACGGATGACTGCTTCATGTAAATATAATAAAACACAACATAAAGTCTAGGCCTGGTCCTCTCTCGTCATCACTCCTCCTTTTATCCTTCTGGAGCTCCTCCTTAAGACTCGAGACCGGTGTGGCGCACAGGTATGATATTCGCTCATTAGCACTCGCCCACCCACCTCACAACATTCCCACAGCTCTCGGCCACGCCCTGATTGCCACAATTCCCTTTTCAATATTACATTGAAAATATATTAACAAAAATGTTTAATATCTTTAAATATATAAAAATTATATTAGCATCCTGCATTTACCTATTTTCACAATACAACTTTTAATGCACTTTAAAATAACTAATTTAATATATTTTCAAAAACAAATTCTAATATCACTAATAAAGCATGTAATTAGTCCCTACTCAGGCATACACTTAAAGTGTGCAAAGTATACTTTAAGTTGTTCTTATTGAACTTGCTACAATTTAGTTACAACTAAAATATACTCAGTATAAAATTAGTTGTTACAAAATAGCACACTTCAAGTTAACTAATCATTAACACACTTCAAGTATACTGATAATTATTATTGCTGCAAGTATACTTAGCATATTTTTTTTTCACCAGGGATTAGTTTTAGTAGCAGTGGTTGTAGTTCCAGTAGATGTGGTTCCAGTGGTTGTAGTTCCAGTAGTCGTGGTTCCAGTGGTTGTAGTTCCAGTAGATGTGGTTCCAGTGTTTGTAGTTCCAGTAGTCGTGGTTCCAGTGGTTGTAGTTCCAGTAGATGTGGTTCCAGTGTTTGTAGTTCCAGTAGTTGTAGTTGCAATGGTTGTAGTTCTAGTAGTTGTGGTTCCAGTGGTTGTAGTTGCAGTAGTCGTGGTTCCAGTGGTTGTAGTTGCAGTAACTGGGGTTTCAGTGGTTGTAGTTCCAGTACTTGGAATTCCAGTGGTTGTGGTTCCAGTGGTTGTAGTTCCAGTGGTTGTGGTTCCAGTGTTTGTAGTTCCAGTAGTTGTAGTTGCAATGGTTGTAGTTCTAGTAGTTGTGGTTCCAGTGGTTGTAGTTGCAGTAGTTGTGGTACCAATGGTTGTAGTTGCAGTAACTGGGGTTTCAGTGGTTGTAGTTCCAGTAGTTGGGGTTGCAGTGGTTGTAGTTGCAGTAGTTGTAGTTCCAGTAGTTGTGGTTCCAGTGGTTGTAGTTGCAGTAGTTGTGGTGCCAGTGGTTGTAGTTGCAGTAGTTGTGGTACCAATGGTTGTAGTTGCAGTGGTTGTAGTTCCAGTAACTGGGGTTTCAGTGGTTGTAGTTCCAGTAGTTGTGGTACCAATGGTTGTAGTTGCAGTGGTTGTAGTTCCAGTAACTGGGGTTGCAGTGGTTGTAGTTCCAGTAGTTGGGGCTCCAGTGGTTGTAGTTCCAGTGGTTGTAGTTCCAGTAACTGGGGTTTCAGTGGTTGTAGTTCCAGTAGTTGGGGCTCCAGTGGCTGTAGTTCCAGTGGTTGTAGTTCCAGTAACTGGGGTTTCAGTGGTTGTAGTTCCAGTAACTGGGGTTTCAGTGGTTGTAGTTTCAGTAGTTTGGGTTCCAGTGGTTGTGGTTGGATTGCTTATGGTTGGGAGGACAGTTACAGTTGATGTCAACAGTGCTGTTGTGGTGCAGTGACATCCATTGAAGAGCAGAAGAGCAGTTACAGCAAAAAGACCGAAATACGTCATCTTTCTTTGGAATATAAACGTTTGTTGAATCACACTGGACAGGCAAAAAATTTGAGCTTTGATTCTACTGCTGATATTACTGAATTATACTGCAATGTAGCTGTATTTTAATCACTGTAGTTAGAGTCAAACAGAAATACAAGTATTACTTACTCACATACTCATTTTTATTTTTCACACAGCTGGAATTAGTTAAAAAAATTTTTTTTCATCAGTTATACTGCACAAATATATTTGTATAATATGCAATAATTAAAATAAGTAATAAACAAATACATGTAAATATCAAATAACCACATACTATGTATCATTATTTCTTGGTCCTTTTTTTATCTTAATATACAGTGCAATGCATAAGTGAATACACCCATGCTAAAGTTGACTAAAAAGAGGAATAAAAAATCATATTTTGGAAATTGAACTTAATGCCTTAATTTAAAAAATTAGGAGAAATCCAACCTTTAAGGACACCAATTTTCTTTGTGAATGAATAATGTATCGTAAATAAATAAATGTTCTTCCTTAAAATACATGGTGCATAAGTGAGTACACCCCTATGTTAAATTCCCATAGAGGCAGGCAGATTTTTATTTTTAAGTATTTTTTTTTTTTTAAATTTTAGGATACTATGCATCCTGATAAAGTTCCCTTGGCCTTTGGAATTAAAATAGCCCCACATCATCACATAGCCTTCACCATACCTAGAGATTGGCATGGTTTTATTTCAGTTAGCCTAATAGCTAGTTTGATTTGCATTGAGAGATGATCTTATGGAAAGTACTCCATGCCAATCTCTAGGTATGGTGAAGGCTATGTGATGATGTGGGGCTATTTTAATTCCAAAGGCCAAGGGAACTTTATCAGGATGCATAGTATCCTAAAATTTAAAAAAAAAAAAATACTTAAAAATAAAAATCTGCCTGCCTCTATGGGAATTTAACATAGGGGTGTACTCACTTATGCACCATGTATTTTAAGGAAGAACATTTATTTATTTACGATACATTATTCATTCACAAAGAAAATTGGTGTCCTTAAAGGTTGGATTTCTCCTAATTTTTTAAATTAAGGCATTAAGTTCAATTTCCAAAATATGATTTTTTATTCCTCTTTTTAGTCAACTTTAGCATGGGTGTATATATATATATATATATATATATATATATATATATATATATATATATATATATATATATTAGAATATTAATTACCACAGTGTTTATGATGTCTTCTTTCTTCTGATTAAATGGTTAAAAAAATAATAATATGTGTGTTAGACATCTACAGGGAATTCGCTTATGCCTCAAAATTATTTCATTCTTAAATAAGTTATAAGTATAACTGATAAAAAATATATTAATCAAGCTAATCAATTATTAATCTGTATAAATGCATAAACCAATAACTTTGTCTTAAACACTCTGACCATTAGGTTTAACAAACAAAAAAGTTAAATGATGTAAATGAGTTACCAGTGCAGTCTTTTTTATTTTATTTTATTTTTTATAGTTCAGTCACATTAAACTGCTTACAATATTAGTAAAGATCATGAAGGCTCACATACCTTCAGTTGTCTGTGTCGTTGGTCGGTCGATCTGTGGTTTATAAGTGTTTGTGTGAACAGTCAGATCTTTGATCGCTGTGGAAACCTTTTTCTGACCCACTGGATAATTGTGCATTTGGCAATGAAGGACGATATTGTGTTTCAGTGCTTCAGTATTTCCTCTAATATCTTATTGTTCTTATGTTAGAAGTGATTTCAGCCCTCTAGCAACAGTATATCAACACTGACCTCATCAATGCACATAGGCACACCAGTAACCATAGTTTGGTTTTCTAAATATAGAAAAAAAACCCCAAACAAACCATTACAGGGGTCTGACAATCTTCATAAACAATATAATTTTTTGTCATGATATTCTTCTGTCTCGGTTAGAGCACGTTGTGGGTATTAGAGGAACTGCTCTAAGTTGAAGTTGAACTGCTCTTAAAAATATAAGTTCTTCAGTTAATGTAGGAGAATTCCACTCTGGTGTTGTTCCCTTGACTTGTGGTGTCCCCCAAGGCTCTATGTTGGCCCCTATTTTGTTTTCTCTCAATAAGATTCCCTTAGACAATATTTTTGAAAAGCATGGCTTGTATTATCATTGCTATGCAAATGATAAATAAATGTATCTGCCCTGAAGCACAAGAATGGCTTAGACTCTCTCATCGCCTGCCTTTCTGATGTTAAAGCCTGGATGTCATTAATTTTTATTTTATTTTTAAATTAGAGTATAACTGAAATAATTGTGTTTGGCTCTTCAGAACTAACTACAATTTTGCACTTTTTTGTTTTGTCTTCTTCTGTTAAATCATGTGTGAAAAACTTTTAAAATAGTACTTTAAATGTAAAAATTAAATACAAAAAAAAAGAAAGAAAAAAATTCAGAATCTGAGAAACCTCAGGTTAAAAATTATGTTAATTAATATACATGTATTGTTTTAGATCTTATGAAAAGACTAGTTCATTTTATATGATCATAAAGCAAACAAATACAAATTTAAAACTGCACATTTTCACTGTATCTTTTCCTGATGAGTTATTCATTCAAGGATACTCAAATGTCAGATCAATTCAATCCACAGGACAACATAAGAATATTTTTGCATGACCCAAAAGTATACATGAAAATAAGAAACAAATAACAAGAGTGTAATTTTGATCCCTTTAATTAATTTTTCCCAGTTGTTCATAGTATTACACAGAGAAATTAGCCACACAAATAATTTTGATTGCATTCTGTTATTAATGACATTTTTTTTATTTTTTTTATTTTTTATTACATTAGCTATTTCCTTTTTTAGTGCTAAGGCTAAAAAAGTTACACAAGAACTAGCACACTGATGTCTAACCCATGAGGACATTGAGATGCAAATCTACTTCACAGAAAATAAAAGGTGAAAAGGATTTCATTGAGGAGAGTCAAAAAATAAAAAGAAAGAAAGAAAATGGATACACATTTACATTCACACCGTCTCAACAACACACGCCACGACCTAATCCGTCCCTTTACCTCATTATTTTCCATTTTAATTCACATTTGTATGGTTATTTCTCTATTCATTTGGTAAAACATTTCAGATTCAAACTATTTCTATTTTTGGTAAAGGCTCGTGAATCTGGGATGATGTTTCAGTCTTTATGTGGATCGCGATCATTAATATTCCCACACTTGTGATCAGTGTGGGAATATTAATGATCACGACATGAACTTTCCATTCGAAAGAAAGAGGAAAAATGCCACGTTTCCTGCTTACACATCCAACTAATTCCAACTTATTCGTAAACAAAATAAAACCTCTCTGAAACAGGATGAAGACGAATGAAATGTGATTTGAGAAAGTGCTGCAGCTCCAATGCTCCTGAAAGCACAAACAAACGAATGTTCACGGCACTACTGGAAGAACTTTCCAATTAATGTTGTTTAATCATTTCATGACTTATTGTTATTTGCAGGGCAGTGTTTTGCTGAACCTGATTGTTACGATGCATCTGCAGTTTTGAGGACAGTTTTGGTCCTCTGGCAAGTGTCTACTGGCAATCTGGTAAAAACGACCACACAAACCCGCAGTGATTTCGGTGTTCTTTAGAGCTCTCTATATGTCGCTTCACTGTCGCACAATTGTTTTACAATTTATACATTGCAGCTTTACTAACTTTCTAATCTCAGTGGCTTGACGACTGAAAGAGCTCTTGGAAGTAATGGGTTACTAACATGGCTAAACCCTGTTGGCAGTGAAGGGGCTGGTTAGTCAGAAAAGTAAAAGTAACACGAGCGCTTTGAATCGTCACTATTCTTCTAAACAATCGCACACGTATTCCCTTATTGTGCTTTAGAGAGTTTGAGCACCTCATACACGCTCAGACATGTCCGAACCATATATATCATGTCACTGACACTCATGTCCACATGCATTGTTTTACTTTGTATACGAGTCACTATGATTCAGCATTAGATGAGTAGACTTTAAACCAGAGCTAGTGCTCTCAAGTTACGTTAAATCCAGGGACGGCCATTCAAAAAAACAAAACAAACGTGCATCACCATGAGCTGACCCTCAACGTTTCCATCGAAACTCTGACTAACCTGGTTACAGTATTGTGGCAGTACCATGGTATTTTTTATATATACCACAGAACCGTAGTCAAATACTGTACTATGATAATGTACTCCACTGTAGTTCGAAAAAATACCATGGTATAACGATAGTACTGATGATACTCAAAAATGCAACTCATGGTAACTATTTTACATTTTGACTATTGGTGGCTGAGTCGTATGGACCTATACAAGTACAACATATTCCTGGATCAACATTTTTATTGATCCTGGAACAACATTCTAATCAACCAATCAGATTTGAGGGACAAGTTTACAGTTAATGTCAAGCTTAGGCTTACAATCAGTTATTCACCATCCTTTAGGGCTAGGTCATGGGTAGGGCTAGGTTTAGGCGTAGGGATAGGGCTAAGACTAAATTGTTGGACAAGAATGTTGTTCTAGGATCCAGGAACATGTCTCGATCCCATTCATAAGTTTTTGTCTGATCTCTTTACTCCTCACGGATGCTTAGGCATGGACCTTCATGCTTAAGTTTGTCTAAAAATCGCACGTATCTGTACGAATCACATCTTACGAATTCATACGAAATCGCCACCTTGTAGAATAGTTTCGTTTTCTAATGTAATCGGGTTGAAAAGTCAACGAAGAAGACACACTGTAATTCCCACTTACAGGTCAGTATCTGCTTGAATAAAGACCGATATTCCTATAATTCACTGTTGCACTGGATGAGGTCAGAACGATTGGAGTGTGTATTCATCCTGCGGGTTTTTTCTCAAACTACATCAGAGTTGTCTGTGATTCGTCATAACTTGACTGAATGAGTGTGTTCGCATGCATGACCTTACACCAGTTATACTTAATAATGCCTTAAACAGCGGGCTTTTATTGGGGAAAGCCTCTAAAAGCCAAAGCACCCGATTATGTAAATGGCCAACACACTCTTGTGGCAATTCGTAACTATTTTACACTTTGGTGAATTGGTGGTGAATTTGCATTCTTTTCTTAAAAAATCACACATTTTTATACGAATCACATCGTACTAATTCTCCACCAATTTGCAAAAAGTTACTCTTTCTCATGACATCGGGATGAAATGCCTTATGTCGGCTCATTCATGACACACACAAGTCACTAGTTTTTCGTTTATGAAACTAGAATAGATTTCAAAACAAGTTGCTCAGAATTTTTTCCCTGCAGGCCGACATGATCATTTGTGATTGTGACGGGAAAAAATGGATAACGTCAAAATATAATGTGTAAACAGAGTTTTCTTTGATTCATTGATTCGCAGGGTGTGTTTTTACAAGGATTCGGATTTTGTTTTGTTGTACATGTAAACACACTCATTGATGGAAGCACTTCTAACAATCCACTGAACGTCCACATGAATTAGACTTTATTAACTTTCTTAATTCGTGTTTCTGCTCTTACTGTGAACCATTCATCGGTGCACGTCTTCGTAGCCTTGCATCAAACTCGCTTTACCCTTGAAACAACTTTCCTTTTCGATCGCCGTCCTCAATTCCATCTAATCAATTCCTCACAGATAATCCCGTCCTGCATTTATTCTCACTGAATTTCCTGTTTCGGTGAAAATACATTGGATTACAGAAGTAAAATATGAACGTCATTTCACATTGACTTCAAAACGACGACTCCTGTGACTGTCACGTTTTTATTTCCTACTGACCGCACACACGCACTCTCACCGAAAATAAAAGGAGCGTAAAATACAAAAAAAAAAGAAAAACGTAGACTGACGTGGTCAAAACAATTCTGGCATGCAATTCAGAACAGGCAAAGGCCCGGAAGGCCCCGACCCCCGCAACCAAACAAATCAAAGTCAAACATAATTACAGTATTTTTCTTTCTCGCTTTTTACGTATATAGCTTCTTTTTTTTCGCAAAGGATCAAATGGAAGACATGAGCTGGCTGTCGACTACAGAGACGAGTCTTCGTTCGGCCTAAAACTGTCGCCAACGTCTCCGAAAACAATGTTCCTCTCCCACAGCAGCAGGATTGTATAAGAGAAAAAAAAAAATAATACAAAATACAAAAACGAAAGAAAAAAGCACACCAAAAAAATCACATAAAAGTCGATAGACACACATCATGAGCTTATATACTTTTTTCTCTATTCTTTTGTTTAGAAATTCAACATGTATTTAAGAGAAACATCGTTATTTTAATTTTTTTTTAAGTGACGCTTGTCATTATTAATATTAATGTCATAATCAATATCCGTATTAGAAGTATCACTATTGGTTAACACTACATTTGGGCTCACTAAAGGCCCGTGCCTGGCGGGTCGGCGAAGGGAGCGAGAGAGTCGTCATCCGTCACTCGCTCGCTCGCTTCACGGCCCGCAGGACTCAAGCGCTTCATCTCCCGTCTCTGGCGCTCCTCAGCACGACACCTCCATGGTCTGGGACGGGCTGGGCGGGAGCTGTCCTCCCTGGGAGCCCTGGGACAGCGTGCGGGATCGGGAACGAGAGCCCTCCATGGAGTAGGAGGAGGAGAGAGAGGTGGTGCGCGAGCGAGAGAGACGCGTCATGCAGGACGACGCCACTGGAGGAGGAACACAAGCACATGATTGACACATGTCAGACATCTTAGGAAGACGAATGAAAGTTATATTGATACAATATATTAATTTGGTCTTTCTTTCATTTATTTTGGGCCTGTCACACAACTTTGGAAGAGTATTGGCATAATTAATGATAATATCCTGCAAGATGTAGACATTATTTTAGGACACTATAGGACACAAAAGCTGTCACTGGGGCGGCACCTTTTCAAAAGGCACACTTCTGTACCTAAAGAGTGCATATCGATACCTTAAATGTACATATTAGCACCTAAAAGAAACAAAAGTGTACCTTTCTTTAAAAGTTACCGCCCCAGTGACAGCTTTTGTGCCTTTTTTCCTGAGAGTGATCAAACTCTGCTAATGAGAATGCTTGACAATATATATATATATTTATTTATTATTTCTTTTAAAGAATTTAAAAAGTATCTCCACCGTATTTCATCTTCAGGAAATAAGAAAGCAAGTAGAATGTCTTTAATTTGAAATGCCTTAATTCATGTATAAATTAATTTCCTTTTTCTCTTTTTTTTCTGTCAAATTAACTAATTTCTTTCTCTGTGTTGTGCTGTGTATATTTTGACCATTTTGATTTGTATATTACACACACACATTGTGTATTATAAACATGACTACTTTTGCATTTATGGAAAAAAAGAGAAAAAAAAGAAGAGAAGCCGCAAACATCAGAGAACAAACACAGAAAAATGACTAAATATGTACTAAATAGTGTCACTGGAATTAAAACTAGTTGCTGGTTTGCTATTTTTAATGCAGAAAACACAATACAAGGATCCTTCGATCTCGGAAACCCGGACATTACGGTCCAGACCTCGCTGTTTAAACACAACAGCATAAAATACGGCGTGCCGCTTCTGTCAACGATTATTTACTAATAATGTTTCCATTTGCTCCAGTTATCTGGGTTAAACTTGTTTACTGGTGAGAAGATAAAGCATTGCTGTGTATAGTATTAGATTGGCATTCAAAAGGTTTGAATCGGTAAGATTTTCGTAATATTTTTGAAAGAAGGCTGCATTTATTTAATCAAAATACAGTAAAAATCATGAAATATTATTACAATTCAAAACCGCTGTTTTCTATGTGAATATACAGTAAAGTGTAATTTATTCCTGTGATTAAAGCTGAATTTACAGCATCATTACTCCAGTCTTCAGTGTCACATGATCCTTCAGAAATCAGGATAATATGATGATTTGATGATCAAGAAACATTTATTAGTATTATTATTATTTATGATTATTATGTTGAAAACAGTTGTGCTGCTTCATATTTTTGTGTAAACTGTCATACATTTTATTTTTTAGGATTCTCTGATGAACAGAAAGTTCAAAAGAACAGCATTTATTTGACATAGAAATATTTTGTGACATTATAAATTAATTTAATGTTACTTTTTTATCAATTCAATGTGTTCTTGTTCAATAAAAGTATTAATTTTTTTCAAAAGAGGTAGTGTAAATACTCAATTTCATAATTTTGTGTGATATTTCCCATTAATTAAATCACTTACTGTATCCCATGCCTTGGATGAAGTACTTGAAGGCTTCTGTCAGTTTGCTGGGCTGTAAAGACACACATTTCATTTACACACCGCACACTTTTCATCAGTATAAATTAACTGCATTGATAAATAATCCATTTTAAATTGACATGGCGTACCTGAGTCAGTTGAGGCATCCCGCCGGCGTCAGCCATCTGGAGGAAACACAAGCACAAATCCTCTTGATTTTCTGACAACAATCACTTGTTGGACTGAACTTCTCATAAACCACAGAAATACATGTTTTGCCTTCCTATTTGTTTTATAATTGATCGAATCATGCATAAGCTTGGTGCAGAGTCCAAACCTTGAGGAATGAGGTGGTGGTTGGGTCTAGTTTGCTGTTGCACTCCACCTAGTGGACAGAAACACACACACACACACACACACACACACACACACACAGTGAGAGGAATCATGGGAATCTGTGGATGAACGTGTTTATTTGACTGAAGACTCACAGCAGCTTCTTCATACGGAGCCTGATCACCGACCACCAGCATCACAGGACATCTGAACACACACACACACACACGTCAAAAGAGGAGCAAACGTAAGAGACAGATGCATTCTGGGTTTGCCTGAATCATTCTTACTTGAAAGTGTTGTTCCTTTCGATGCTCAGATCTCTGCGACTGTGAGACAAAGAGAAAAGCATGAATATAAAGTCCTTCGTTGCGTTGGATAACTGAATACATGCATGCTGCATTTCATGTGTGAAAGCTAATGCACATTGTTTTGCGTCACAAAAGTAACATTTTAATGCAAAATTAAACATGCAAGTACACACAGCACTGATATATACAGGGTTTGAAATGAACACCCGCCAACAGGCCAAATGCAGGTAAAAATCAACAGTGGCGGGTATCGCTGTCGAATCACTAGACAATTTGCCGGTTTACTTGTTATGTTTACTCACTTGCGCAGAATCTGCTCATATCTGGCTTACTTGAACACACACTTCACTACACAACAAATAACGGTGCGCTTGTTCATTTGCATTGAAGCATTAGCGAAGATTAAAAAACATTTGATGAACAGAAAGGACATTGTTATTCTCCAACATCCAACATGTTTTTGGTGTTCAAAAACAGGATTTTGTTTGAATAAGAAATGAATGTATGCAATCCAAATTATATATATAGGCTAAGCTGTGATGTAGTTAATCTGGTTTCTTTTTTCTTCGGCTAGCAGAAGATCTGAATGTCCAGTAACTTAAAGATTTAGTAGCCAAATTGGTCAGTGAGTTAATTTCAAATCCTGTATATATATATATATATATATATATATATATATTCAGGCTGTGTTCATACACACAAACCACCACATTTGACATTATTGGACCCTTATTCATAATTCTACATAACTGTCCACTGTATATGTCATTGCATTTTTTATTTAAAGCAACATAAATCAACAATGCCGATAGTAAACGTCTGGAACATCTGCTCTCTTCCTCTAATGCAGATGTGCAGCTGACTTTGGTTGATTATATATAATAACGGCTAATAAAGCTGTAGTTGTGGACTGATGTCCATGTTGTGCGCAGTGAAGCGGCTCATCTTACCCCAGGTAGCTCTTCCAGAAGAGCTCCATGTTGATGGCGTTCGGCGCTTTAGCGACTCTCTCTCTGTGAGTTTGAATCAGGTCTGTGTTTGCCGACAGCTCTTCCTGAAAACACACACACACACACCATTACACACCTTTATAATGGATGACGTAACCATCTCATTCTTACGGAGCCGCTAAAGGGACATGATAAAAATAAAAATAAATAGATGGGAGGAAGGATAAATGATATGTTAATGCTTTGTGTTCTCTCGCAAATGTTTGCCTTCCCCGAGAAACTT